>NW_028277544.1:603272-904908 GCF_059751315.1 Micrasema longulum
TGAATCCCTTAAAATAAATATGTGTTTATGTTTTTCCTTTTTTAAAAAAAAATGTTATTACTATTTTATTTTATTTTTACATCTGAGTATGTTTTTCATTCTTTATTTCCATTCTTAATTCTTAATTACTCTTACAAGTTTTCTTCATTTTTAATATTATTTCCATTTGTAAATACTCACTACAAACTACAAACCTTAAAATATATTTTTTTTTCACTTAAATTTAAATTTTTAAACAACTTTCATTTATGTTTTCTTTTTCCTTCTCTTTTTTATACTTTCATAATTAACATTAGATTTAATTGCTTTTTAATATGGAAACTTCACTGGTCCATTAGAATTAAGTCCAATTGTGTAAAATATTAAACTTTGTAATTGTACTGTATGTTTCCTGAATAAAAGAAAATAAATAAAATAAAAAAAATAAGCTATACACTTGTGGAGCAGTTGATTCAATATTGGTAAGGGCGAATGAGACAATCCATTTTACTTCTACCTAGCTCCACTATCCATTTTTTATAGCCCTTTTAAACATTTTCTCATTATTAATTGTTTTAATAGATAGTGGAAGTAGGTTATAGATTTTAATTGAATAATACTCAAAATTCCTTTGTCCGAAAGTGGTTTTAGTTTGTATTTGTTTATGTTGTCTATGTGTTGAGGATCTAGTGATTATATTATTTGTATGTGATTTATGATTATTAAAATATATACATATGTAGGTACTGCAGATTTGATAATATTTAATAATCAATTATCAATCTATAATAAACATTATTGAAAGCACCCATCATTTATTTATTTAACTTTTTGTACATAATGTTATTTGTACATTGGCGGGCTTATTGCCAAATGGCAATTTCTTCCAACCAACCAAATAAAATAAAAGTTTTGTAACAGACGCGGCGGATCACTGCTTCGTCCGTAGCAATCGCGCCCGTCACAAGAACTGTATTTCTATAGGTGCTGGTGTCAAACGCAGAGTGGCCGGGCGTAGGCGGGCCTCGGCCGACGAACGATAAGCTCCGGGGGAGGTATCGTCGCCTAGAGATCCCTTGCGGGGTCGCTAGCGAGTAGCGCTGGCGGCCGCAATCCTGAGTCAGGCAACCGGGTTGTAAGGCCGGTATCTCTCCGTCGGTGGGAACGGCGGGGTGTGTTCCGGGGAAGTATCCAAGGGTCCAAATTATCCGGGGTCCAAAATCCAATCCAAAGAGTATCCGAGTTCCAAGTCCAGGGGGGTAGCGGTGTTCGAATCCAGGTGGCGATGAGGTCCGGTTTGAAGCGAGGTAGGGAGGTGAAGTGGAGAGTAGAAAGCCTTAGTAGTGTGGTGAGATGACTGACTTTATTTTTCCCCGGCGGGGCTATATATACAACATTTTGCCGTGCGGCGGTGGGCTAGGCCAATAGCGGGCGGTGCTAGGTTGACCAATCACGCGGCGAGAGAGATAGCGAGCACATTTGCCGGCTCTATCGGTCTCTCTCGCGCCACGTATAAGGTCCCCACCCTCCCGCTACCGGCCGCAGTTCCCCGCCGACCGCGCGGCGATCAACACTTATACAGAACAACATAAAAACACATTATGGGCATACAAATATTTTCATGAATTCTAATCTATATGTGGGCTTCAGTATGGCGATCACCACCCCCGAAAGTGACAAATACTAGTCTTTATTGAGGAGGTGGTAGATCGCTTACACATACTGAAGCCTCCTATGCTACATTAAAACCCCAGGAAGGGCCGCCAAGTTGGTGCATGTACTTTTACGTCGGCAACACTCCCCCCTGCCGAGGAGGCATCTCTGCGCCGACGTCGTCCTTGATTTGCAACACGGCGAGCTTGACGGCGGGTCGTGTGTAGGTTCCGGTGGCTGTCTGGACCCGGGCGCTCCTGACTTGTCCATCCTTCCCTGGTGTGACTGCTATGACGCGTCCCCGCGGCCATTCATTCCGCGGGAGGGCGGCGTCCGTTATTATGACCAGGTCATCGACCATGATCGGTGTGGCGGCCTGTTGCCACTTCCGTCGCTGTGCCAACGTCGGGAGATATTCCCTCATCCATCTTTTCCAAAATGCGTCGGCTAGTTTCTGCGCCACCCGCCATTGTTTTCTGAGGCACAGTTCGGGCGGCGCGTCTCTGTAATCGGCCAGATGCGGCTGGGCCCCGCTCGACCCGATGAGAAAGTGCATCGGAGTCAGCGGAGCGTCGTCTCGGCTATCAAGCGAGACGTGGGTTAGGGGCCGAGTGTTTACTGTGTACTCGGCCTCCGCTATCGCTGTCATTAGCGTTTCCTCTCGGGGGGCTTGTTCCTTTAGAATCACCATAAGCGCCCCCTTTATCGACCGGACGAGCCGTTCCCAGGCTCCCCCCATGTGTGGCGCCGATGGCGGGTTGAACACCCATTTGATCCCTCTCCTTGTCGCCTCGTTCTGTAGTTCGGGATCGTGGGCTAGTTCCTTCATGGCGGCCGCCATCTCTTTGTCTGCGCCTCTGAAGTTCGTCCCGTTGTCCGAGTAGAGCGTTGTCGGATGTCCTCTGCGGGCCGCCATCCTTCTGAGGGCCTGCACCGTCGAGTCAGTACTCAACGACGGTGTAATTTCAATATGCACGGCCCTCGTAACCATGCACGTAAACAGGGCCCCGTATCGTTTCTCCCGGCGTCTTCCGATAGTTACGTATACGGGCCCGAACATGTCCACCCCACAGTGGGTAAAAGGCCTTACGTGATGATCGAGTCGGCCGGCAGGCAGCTGTCCCATAAGCGGAGGCTGCGGGCGGGCCTTCTGTATTCGACAGTAGCGGCACTCGTATATAATTTTCCTTATATTTGTCCGTAATCGTGTTATAAAGAACTGTTGTCTGAGTTCGCTGAGTGTCCGCTCTGTACTTGCGTGTTGCCGCGACTCGTGATAATGCCTTATCAATAGACGCGTATAGGCGTGCGCTCCGTCCAGTATGACGGGCGCCTTTAGTTGCTCGCTCACCGCGGGGGCTTCCATAATTCGCGTCCCCATTCTGAGGACGCTATCTTTATCGAGGTAGGGAGTGAGGCCCAGCAGGCGGCTGTTCCGCGGGAGGCACTCCCCCCGTCTAATTGCGGCTATCTCGGCGTGGTAACTGTCTGTCTGGCTTATGAGTATCCACGCCCTCTCTGATGCCTTGAGTTCCGGGGCGATGAGTGTCGCGCTTCCTGTATTCTTTTTCCTGCAGCGGTTTATGAAGCGCAACACCCACGCTGTAGTCCTGATCAGTCTCCGCCAGGAGGAAAATCTTCTTTCGTCCGGGAGGGCTGTCATCACGATGGCACTGTTCGCACACTTTATTTCACTGCTTGTATCCGGGGTCGCCGTTATTACCTTGAGCGGCGGCCATTGACTTTTATTTTTCTTTATGAAACTCGGCCCACTGAACCACATGCCGGCCGGGGAGATGTCTGGTATCTCGCCGTCCCGCGTCCCGAGATCAGCGGGGTTCTTCTTTCCTGGTACCCACCGCCACTCTTGAGCGTTCGTTAGCTCATCTATTTCCCCTAGGCGGTGGGCTACAAATGGCGTGAAGATGCGCGAATCACTCTGGACCCAGCACAGCACCGTAGTAGAATCTGTCCAGTAGTAGGTATCGCGTATATTACTTCCGCATTCTTTCTTGATTGTGGCCGCCAGTCGTGCGGCCATGAGCGCGGCTTGTAATTCCAGGCGTGGAATTGATAGCGCTCGTAGCGGGCTAACTCGGCACTTGCTAGCCATGAACGTCGCATTCCTTCCGGCGGCGTTCTCCTCCACGATGTAGGCTACGGCGCAGCTCGCTTGCTCCGAGGCATCGGAAAATACGTGCAGCTCTACTGGCTGGCCATTGGCGCTCGATACGCGCCGCGGTATAGCGCACTCGGTATTGCGTAATATGTCCACCCAAGTGCGCCATTTCTCTGCGTGTTCTTCATTCACTTGTTCGTCCCACTCTATGTGGGAGCGCCACACATCTTGTAGCAGTATTCGCGGGCGTATTGTCAAACACCCTACGAAACCGAGTGGATCGAAAATGCTCATAACTTCACTTAGCATCTGCCGTTTTGTAGGCCTCTCTGTTGGAACCTCCCGTGACACTTTAAATTTAAATTGAAACTCGTCTGTCACCGGGTCCCATTTGATGCCGAGGACCCTCTCTGTCACGGAGGTTCCGCTAATTATTTCGCGTGCGCTTTTCCCTCTCAGACTTGAAGGAATCGCTTCCATTACGGAGGGATCATTACTCGCCCAATTCGCGAGGATGAATCCGCCCCGCCGTAGTAGTTCGCTGACATCGTGGCGCAGTTGTATCGCCTCTGTTGCACTGTCTACGGCATCCATATAGTCGTCCATGTAGAATTTATTTCGCACAGCATCCCTGGCGGCGGCCATCTCTTGCCCGTGATCTTCTGCGACTTGATTTCTCACGTACTGTGCGCTGCTCGGTGAACACGCCGCGCCGAACGTCATCGACGTCATAATCATTTCCCGAATTTCTTCTTCGGGACTATCGCGCCAGAGGAACAGCTGCGCCCTCTGGTCTTCTTTTCTTATTTTAATTTGGAGAAACATCTCCCTTATATCTGCTGCCAGCGCGATCTTTCCCTCGCGAAATCGCATTATATTTCCCATAAGCGATGAGAGAAGGTCCGGGCCGTTGGCCAACATGTCGTTCAATGACTTCCCGTTGCAGCGGCTGGCGGCGTCAAATACTATCCGTATTTTATCCGGTTTATTCACGTTCGTCACTGCGAAATGCGGCAAAAACCAAAGCCCACTCGCAGTGTCTTGTCTTTCAGCCAGCGTCAGTTCCCGGGCATACCCCTTGTCTAGATATTCTTTAATCTTTAACTTGTAAGCCGCGGCGAATTCACTGTTTTTACTGAACTTTTTCTCTATGCTTAAAAATCGATTCAGCGCTGTACGGCGATTATCCGGTAAACATATTCGATTGTCTTTCCACAGTAGCCCTGTCTCGTACTGTCCTTGCGGTAGGAAACGTGTCGTGGCTCTCATGGTTTCTGTGGCTCGCGCCTCCTGACGCGATATCTTGGCTGTCGAACTTATACCTAACGCGTCGACGGCGTAATTTTGTTTAACTAGATTTTCTAGTCTCTGTTCTGTACTAAGCGCCATTAGTATGCTGGCGTTAGTCTGGCGTGTCCGCCCACCGTGTATCACCTTTCCTAAGGCTGTCACTGAGGCGATGTATTCCCCGCATCTCCGTGCCTCTCTCGTCACTATGAGAGAGGCGTTATCTTGGCCGATGAGTAACTGCGGGCACACTTGTCGCATCCTGCCTTCCCCTTCAATCACGGGCTGTAGCGGCAGACTCAGCTTCTGTATTGTGTTTGCGCGGAGAGTGAATAAATCTTCCGTAACTCCGCGCACTTTAATTGTGACTTTTCTTGATGCACTATCTGTTACGCACATTCCGCCGGCACCGTGGATTTTTAATCCTCGAGTCTCTCCCGGCGCGCCGATGTCGTTTGCTATTTTTGCGTCAATCAATGTCACGGTTGATCCCTCATCTAGTAACGCGTACGCGTTCACTCGTCCTCGCGGACCACTTAACATGACGGGAATCACTTTTAGGAGGACCGGTTCCTCCCGAGCGTAGGTGCTCGTCACTATATTATTCGTCCGCGAACTGTGGCCGTAATCGTAGTTTCTTTCATTTGAACTCGCGGCGCGGGTTTCGTTCGCGGTCGGTCTGTTTCCCCCGGCGCCCGCCGCTGCAGGCGTGTTGCGGCGGGCATTATTATCTGGCGCTCGTATATCGGCGCTAGACCGAGCTTCACTGATATCGGCACTATTTCTGTCGTGTAATGTCTTGTGATGTGTTCGGCGACATCCATCGAGGCCGCACTTTTTTACATTTCTACACTTTATCGCCCGATGAGTGTTCGATAAACACGAAAAACACAAATTCTTTCGCTTCACTATGTCCCATCTTTCCGGAATACTACACTCTATGTATTCCTGGCACGTTTGTAGTAAATGTCCTCGTCCGCACAAAACACATGACGCTACACTTTTCCCGTTTCCCTCTGTTGAAATCACTGTATGCACTTGTTCTCGCTTCTGTGGCTTCTCGCGTTGTTTTCCGCTGTACACTTGCGGCTCTATTCCGCCGCCTATCATCGAAGATTCCGTTAAATCTTCCAAGAAGAGCGCGAAATCCTTCGCGGAGGGCCTCACCCGGTTTCCTCTTCTGCTGTACCACCAGAGAGACTTCATGCACAGCGGTAACTTGCTCACTAGTTCACTTAGTAGTTGTGGCGTAGACATGTAATCGCCACCGAAGCCTTCTAAGGTCGCTATCGCGTTCCGAACTGCGCTAGACAGATCTACTAATGCTTGCGTAGATCCGTCGTTCTGTATGCAGCGGAGCCTTCTCACTTTTTCCAACAAGGAAGACGCTACAATGTCCGGCTGGCCGTAGTGTAGCTCCAACGTCTTCATTATCACCCTCACTTGGCTTGGATCCACTAGTAATGACGACACAGATTCTCTTGCCCGTCCTTTTAACGCACGCTGTAGACGCAGGAGGTTTTCTGGATCCGAAAGGCAGCACATCTCCGTCGACTGAGTGTACTGTGATTTGAAAGTAGCCCATTCCTGCGGCTCTCCGGCGAAGGCGGGTAGGTCCTTGGCAGTAGATTGGCGCGCTATCATGGCGCCGACTCTGCTAACGTCCTCTGGGGCTGAAGTCGGGCTTCTTCCTTGCGAAGCCTCTAGTAGAATCGCCATTTTTGACAGCACCGTCATGATGCCGTCCATATCCGTAGTACGCGGCGCGGGCTCGGGATTCGTCTCCAAGGGCACGCGTCGGTCTTGATCGTGTAGTGAAGCACGGAGCGTTCGAACCTGCGTCCTCAGCCGCTGGACTGTATCTTCGGATGTGTCCGACTCGGCTGAGTCCTGATCTGTAGCAGGGTCTTCTCTCGGTTCCGTGCCTCCTCGACCCGAGCGGAGTGAAGGGGTTCTCGAAGTCATCTCTAGGCGCTCTGCGATGAATATCCGGCTCGAAGGACCAACTTGTAACAGACGCGGCGGATCACTGCTTCGTCCGTAGCAATCGCGCCCGTCACAAGAACTGTATTTCTATAGGTGCTGGTGTCAAACGCAGAGTGGCCGGGCGTAGGCGGGCCTCGGCCGACGAACGATAAGCTCCGGGGGAGGTATCGTCGCCTAGAGATCCCTTGCGGGGTCGCTAGCGAGTAGCGCTGGCGGCCGCAATCCTGAGTCAGGCAACCGGGTTGTAAGGCCGGTATCTCTCCGTCGGTGGGAACGGCGGGGTGTGTTCCGGGGAAGTATCCAAGGGTCCAAATTATCCGGGGTCCAAAATCCAATCCAAAGAGTATCCGAGTTCCAAGTCCAGGGGGGTAGCGGTGTTCGAATCCAGGTGGCGATGAGGTCCGGTTTGAAGCGAGGTAGGGAGGTGAAGTGGAGAGTAGAAAGCCTTAGTAGTGTGGTGAGATGACTGACTTTATTTTTCCCCGGCGGGGCTATATATACAACATTTTGCCGTGCGGCGGTGGGCTAGGCCAATAGCGGGCGGTGCTAGGTTGACCAATCACGCGGCGAGAGAGATAGCGAGCACATTTGCCGGCTCTATCGGTCTCTCTCGCGCCACGTATAAGGTCCCCACCCTCCCGCTACCGGCCGCAGTTCCCCGCCGACCGCGCGGCGATCAACACTTATACAGAACAACATAAAAACACATTATGGGCATACAAATATTTTCATGAATTCTAATCTATATGTGGGCTTCAGTATGGCGATCACCACCCCCGAAAGTGACAAATACTAGTCTTTATTGAGGAGGTGGTAGATCGCTTACACATACTGAAGCCTCCTATGCTACATTAAAACCCCAGGAAGGGCCGCCAAGTTGGTGCATGTACTTTTACGTCGGCAACAAGTTTTATTTTTATAATTCAAGTTACAGAAACTATTCAATAGAAAAAAAAAAAAAAGATTAAAAAGTTAAAAATAGAAATAAACGTATTTGTTTATAAATTACTTTAAATCAAAACTATTACTCGATGGGAAAAAGGAAAAAAGAGGAAAGAGGAAAAAGGAAAGAAGAGAGATTAAGGAAGAGAAAGGAGATGTTTCTTCAGACGTGACTTAAACAGAGATAATGTAGTAACATCTTTGATGGTGGATGGGAGATGATTCCACAGTCAAGCCGCATGGACACTATATGAGTTAGAGAAGAAAGAGGAATTGTGTATGGGTATTAAGAGAGTGCCTATTATTCTAGCATCATAAAATATACGCTAGTTCAGTGTTCAATATAACTCACTTTTTCTATTTTTCAAAAACAGTATGGTGGTTTTAATTCGTTTAGTTATTTTACAATAGTAATCATACAGTTGTCAGTGGGTTTTCAAATGGGCTATGAATGCCTATTCTACTTATATTCAATACACACTTCTTTTGCAACCTGTTTTTTGACAGTATAAGATACCTAATATTGAAAATAACACAATAAATATGACTTCATATCTAAAATTTGTTGTTTACATATTTCAATGATTGTTTTGTTTATTACTAATTTACAGATCAGCAAGGGAGAACTATGGAGACAACGCCATAGGTTATGTTCAAGTAAAGAGGACTGGTGATATATGCACGGTCAAAGCTAGAGTTACACTGGAGCATAAGATCAGAACAAAAGCGTACTCAGTAATCCTAATTTGTAATGAAGCTCTGGAAGAAATAGAAGAATGTAAATGTGAAGATTGCCCAGCTTCTCAAGGTTAGTTAGTATTGTTTAAAAAAAAACAGTTTTCGAGTCAACCATGAAAAATTTTTGGTATTCATTTAAAGGGGTTTTAGTCCCAACATTCTTGTATTGAAGTGAAACATGAAATTGGTAGAGGAAGGATGAAATCAGAGTGAACACAGTCGATTGGTGTAATTTTTAAGATCAGAAAAGGGTCACTGAGATGGTTTGGTCATGTAGAACGAATGGATGACAATAGAATGGTAAAACAGATATATATATATATAAAGCAATAAAAAATAAAGAGGTTTTTGCTTATATGATTTTAGAAAATTTATTTAGTGTCATTTTCATACAGGTAACAATTACAATGTAAATAAATGTTTATAATAATCAAGAGTGCTTTATACGATTTTATATTAGAAAGCATTTTTTGAAATTGTTTTTTTTTTTTTAATGTTTAAAGTGATAAAAACATTTTTATGTTTCATGATTTGATTAATGAATCTTGGAGGTTCACTATGCCACACACAACCCTTATGATTTCGTCATTAATAGGAATGTGGTTGTGTGGTACACTCACATGCATTCGGCACATTTTAAATTCACGAATCCTACTAATAAAACGCTCCACATGAATCCGTAAAGCGGCTTTTCTTTTTGCCTGTTTGACTTCTTTCTGGTTACTAAGAATGTTGGCAAAAACACTAGGTGGTCTTACAAGAGAGCAAGCCTGGAGTTAGAGCAAATTCCAATGTGTTTAAAACCCCTGTCAGCCATCACAGATATCCCTGGATGTAAACTGTTGAGATAGCCACAATCTTCAATTATTATTCTATCAGAGGCACGTCTGCCATAACCACAAGAAATAAAATTTATAAACCCATCTGGCGTACATGACACCAAATATTTTATAGTATTGCAACCTTTGTACTCGGACCAAGTTAGAGACTGGTGTACAGGATTAGTTGGTTTATTTATTTGAATTTCTAGACAATCTATAATACTCTGAACGTTTGAATATCTTGATCTAAAACTTATAGGTAATTGGCATCTTATTTTGCTTGCTGATGGCTGAAATATTAAGCTTTTAAAAAATACATCCATTAAAAGTAGTTTTTATTAATATTCTACTGACAGATGCCTTTGATATTCCAAACTGTAGAGCCAAAATAGCAAATGGCTCGTTAAGCCGATTTTTTTTCAATATTAGTAAAATGTTTATTCTTAATGTAGGTATTTTAGATGTTAATAGAGAAATGACATGAAACATGTTTTTAGGTATACCAAAACATAACCGTGGATTCCTATCAATTAACATTATAGTTGAATTGCGCATATACGAGTTGAAGTGAATCCCGGTACCATCTTCATACATTGGATCCAGAGTCTTAGGGTGGAAATCATCAGATTCCGAATTGGAAATAAACGTTGAGGTACAATGGTTTTTTATTCTGAATGCTTAGTTGAAGTTAAACCGTAAAACTTGACTGGCAAGCAAGCTATACTACATTGTGAAGTGGAAACAGTAGTCCCCTTATTTTGGACCAGAAACTTCTATTGTACTTGCACAGCTTTGTGTAGTACTTTGCATCTTTCAGGTGAGGTTTGAGTAGATACGTGAACCTCTTTCACCAAAGCTCGCTCTTCTGTATAAGATTCCTGCTGTGGCTCCGGCTGCAGCTCTGGTTCTTGTTTCATTGCACTTGCAATTAAATCTAAACGTTGTCGTTTTGTTCCTGTCAGTCTTGGCGTGAAAACACTATTTTTTTGACAGTGAAACTTGTGAGGTGTCACATGTTTACTCAATTTCATAATACCACCCATTAATTTAACCCTCATGAAGTTTTCAACATCTTCGAGCTTTAAAACAAATGTAAGTTCATAGATGCATAAGTAAAAAAAGATATTACCTTATAAATTTTAATTCTATGTATATTACCTATATTGAATGGAAATATGCAAAAGATTTTGAGTTAAAAAATGATAAAACGGTAAAACTATTTCAGCATAATGTTGTTAACATGTGGATACGTACATTAAAATGATCTTCACAGCAGTGGAGGTGACTTTTTGGAGATATGGGAAGGTTTTTTTTTTGGGTCCGGTTTCATGGCGGAATACCATTTTTGCCGGCTTTTCGAGTAATTTGGAAACGCTAAAAAAACTTATTTGGCGTTTTTTTTTGTAGTATTTGTGCACATGGGAACAAAACAGTACTTAATTGAAAACATTTTATTCATTTTTTTTAATGCTAAAAATAACCACAAAACAGTAAAACTTAAGAGCGCGCGAATGGACGTGAGAAAGTGGTATGAAGTATTGCGAGATGTCAAAAAATATCGACATCTGTGATGTCACACAGTGAATCTCGCGAAATCGCAGGCTTTGGGTACGATTTAAAAGTCCGTATTTTAAACAGTTGCAGTAAATTTATTTACAATCGTAAAAAAATGCACTGTTCTAATTTTTTGCTTAATTTTTAAAAAAATAAAAAAAATATGTGAAACAACCCTATTGTTATAAATATTAGGTATATTGATGTTTTTGATCTATATAATATTAAAAATAATTGATAAACTTGTTTTTTTGTGTTATCACAGTGCCGATTTGTATATTTTTTATTTTTTTTGCACCACAACAGGCCAGGAGGCCAAATTACAGTGGTGAATTACATCACAGAACACCCAGACTTGATGAAAATCACATTTATGTGTTCTCACCGGGAATCGAACCCGAAACCTTCCGTGTGTGAGTCAAGCGTCTTGACCGCTACACCACGGAGGCGGCCTGTTGTGTTGATTACTCCTATATCCAAACTCCGTAATACACTTTCTAAACTAAGTTTTAAATTTAAACTGCAAATATTTTTACGTTTATGTACGACGATACGACAAACAATTAATTATTCTTCATTTTTGTGGTGTACGAAGTATGAAGTATGTGGCGAAGAGGAGGCTAGTGACGTAAGCGGGGTGGTCTATGTTACCCGCAGCGGCAAGGGTCAGCATTGCATGGTAGACCATGAATGATAGCATTCATTGCAGTCTTGTATCCAACTAACTGTTATCATTGAAGAGTCTCCTTAGCCAACACCATTACAATTGTGTACAAGCCTGACAGTTTAGGTCTAAAACTTAAACCCTTTTACCATTAACTTCTTGAATTTCAAGAAGCTATTCCTCCATGCAGTATGTAGGAATTGGCCCATTGACATATTATTTTTTATTTTTATTTATTTATATTAATACACACATGCCCTGAGCCCTCAAGCCCAAACGTTCAGTCATGCCCAAGGCGTATTTAGTTGTTCTTTGACCGCCAGGCAGACGTGACGTTTAGAATCGAGACCAAATGGCCTACTTGAGTCATAAAAGCGTGTAAACACCATTCGGATTAACATTGTAAAAAGGATTGCGTAACTTTCCATTGGTAAATATTTGTTCATGAGTGATTAACAAAGCTTAAAACAATTAATATTCAAATATAAATATTATTTTTTGTAAACGTCAAACTATGCCTAGCGGCGCAATTGCGAAGTTCTTCTTAGTTGCAGGGATGCACTGATAAGAATATGTTTTTAAAATATAATAAACGTGACTTAATATTATTTCTGCATTTCCTAAAATTCAGTGAAATTATAAGGAATTTAAGAAAAGAACCTGAATAGGATCCAGCAAAAATAAATATTGATTGTTTACGACAAAATAAAACTTTATTTATAAACCAAAAATGAGAATCCTCCAATTTTTGGTAGCATATGCATGCTCTTTGAATGCATTCCTTGTATAAATATTTTACTCTATAGGGCGTGTCTATGTGTTTTATGTCGATGAATTGGCCAAATTGATCTGTTCATTATTTTCATTTAAATAAATGGTAAATACTAGTCGAGGAAAGAACATGCAACAGGAAATTTCACTATGCAAAAAATAATGTATATTCAATTTATTAACATAGTTTTTAAGTATAATATCACAAATAAATGCAGTAAAATACTGGAACTCTACATTTAATAACAACTTTAAGTACATAAGAACATTTTCATGTAATAAAAATAAAATATTTACATTAAGGTAGTCATGGAAATTGTTGAAAAATAATCAAAATAGTTGATGTAAATAAGATTAATTTCTTAAGTCAAACCGATGATTCTGGATTTTTCCAATCTTCTTGATCATCAACAGCGTCTTGACGCCATAAGTAGCTACTCTTTAAACTTGCATCGGAATTACCATGAGAGAGAACATTCATACTGTGAGGCTCCAGCAAACTACTGAAAGAATCGGTACTCCTCGAATTTGAAACGAAGCTTACTCTTTTATTATGAGGACTTTCCAAATCTTCTATGTTATATTCACTCAGATATACTTCATTGCTAGGTGGTAAAATATCATGGCATTTTATATTGCATTGGCCATCAATTGATGGATTGAAGATGTGGGATTCACTGGAACTACGATCAGAACTGGGGCTGAATTCTACACTAATAGTGGCATCTGATATATTACAATCATGTTTTTCAGGTGAAAAAACTTTCTGTGATTGATGGCTATCATATTTTCGTCGTTTATCATGTTTCAAAGGTGAAGTGTCTTTTGAGCTGTGGTGAGAATAACTATTACCACTACTTGAGGAAGTAGATTGCCTGCGGGATGCTTTGTCTTCAGAGGAATGTCTGTGTGCTTTGATAGATATCGAAGGGGATGATCTTTCAGATGAAACTAAGGGTGTAGATTCATCGTCACTTTCCAAATCCCCAGATTTGATGTTTCTTTCATTAGAGACACCTTTGCTGAAGATTTTTTCTTTAAGGCGAGTTATCAATTCGACGCTTGATGTTTGAACAGCATTTTCAGCAACAGATTGATTCTTAAGGTTTTCTGTAGAATTTTCTAAAGCGTTTTCTGTTCTTGGAGTGCTGTCCTCTGCAGACCGTGACCGAATTCCTGCAAACTCTTTACTAGGTTGTATACATTGATCTTCTGTCGTCAACAAAAGTGAAGATGGACGCTTTTTAGAATTTCTTCTGCCAGTGCTTTCAGAGCTATTTTCCATAGATTCACTCATGGAAGATTTCCTGTATGCCTTTTCATGTTTATCCTCACTTTGTTTGAAACTTTCAGGATTAATTGATTGCTGAATCATACTAGATTTATCAATATCTGTTTGATTGCGCAAACTGTGCCAGGAACTATCACTGTGGGAAATTTTATCCTTGTTACTTTGAAAAACTTTACATGATTCTTGATTAGTAATTTTAGTAGTTTTATTTAAATCGAAATCAAATTTATTTTGTGAAGGTTGACTTACATAATACAGAGGTGTATTTGTTTTCACAGTCTCATCTTCAAATTTAACCATGACTGTTGTGGAATCATTATTTTTAAGACTAGTTTCTGAACCAAAATTAAATCCCCTTTCGTTGATAGAAACATGTTTTTTTGATGATGATTTAAAACTTCCTTTAGGTTTAAGGATTGAAGGATCAGATTTTCGTGGAAGTTGAGGTGATGAAGTCAGAGAAGAAGGTGGTGAGGAAGCTTGCCAGCTACCGCCGGGTGCCAGCAATACCAATTGAAGGGCTTCACTTTCATCTGAAACTGAAAAAAATAATTTGACGTAATATGCACTTACAGTCTAATACAATTTAGGATTATATAAAAATTACAAAATAATTCATGAAGGTAAAATAATAATAAATACTTTTGATAAAATTTTATTACATATTTTTATGCAATATACATAAATTATATATTTCAGTAAAATTATTATGTATTTAAAGAAAAATAAGTACTGAAAATATGTAGCATGTATTCCTGATTTATTTCATCAGTTTGTTTTTAAATTGATTCCTTTCATTCAAGCTGCAATATACACACTACGCTTTTTTTTCTATTGAACTTCCAAGGGAGATAAACCACTACACTAATTATATTATCATCTACAAGAATTGCAAATGTAGTTTTTCGAATCAGTGTCAAAATAGTAGATTGAATCGATATCTGTTGTTAAAGAATACTCTTTTTTATTTTTTTATTTATACAGCATAACTATTTTCTTCCAAAATCTTTGAGGAATATTATCCAAAAATGTCTTTGTAGTTTTTTATTAAACCGATTATAGAAAAGAGTTATGATAAAAATAATTACAAAGTTATGGCGTTTAGTATTCTTAGAGGGATAACAAAAACAATCTAATATTACTTCGGGTAATTTGAGGTGAAAATTTTCTTTCAGATAAAAAAAAACTGCTACTATGATAATAGTTTTGAGAGAGAGAAACACTCAATCCACTATAAAAATATTTTTAACTAAAAAACTAGGTTTATAGTTCTACAAGCAGTTGATATTAATCATAAGATTTTTTTGTCATTTTGTAATAAGGCTTTAAATTAATTAATTTTCACACTCAAAAAATGTATTTCTCAATTTCTTAGTCTGTGTTGCTTCTTACCTTTTTCTCAAGTCCAAAACATTCATATTATGATGGTTTTAAGTGTAAAAAAGAATGAAATTTTATGGCATGTACGTTTTCAAATATAAAATAGATTAAATAATTAATTCAATGTAGTCTGATTGATATGTATACAATATTAAAAAAATGCTAATAAAAGACTATAAAAAAAGCATCCTGAATTGGGAGTTTGTTCCACCGAAGGTGCGGTATATTGTCGTCGTGGTGGTGAAGAGAACCAACCCACTTTTTTTTAAAACTAGTTTTTTGCGTAGTTTTTATATGGAGACCTAGCATCCTTTCACACTTTAGCGAAATCGAGTATTGTAATAATGTTATCGCTGAGCTCTCTTCACTGCTATAATGAATATGTTTTTCTGATAAAAATATCGCAACAAACTCAATTTTTGAAGAATGTGGGTTGGCTCTCTTCACCACTGCTATGACGATATATCGCACCTTCGGTGCAACTAAGTCACAATTTAGGACACTTTTTTTTGTTCGTCTTTTATTAGTATTTTTTTAATAATTCAGAATAAGCTTTTTATGTGAAACTATAGCAAAAACAATAAACAATCAATTTGATAAAGATTTAAAACCTACTACAAATAGTAATCCAGTAAAAAGGCAACAAATGCGAAAAATAATTAAAAGTCCTCTCCTGAAAATTTTTAAAATGAGCTATTGTGACTTTGTTACACCTAAGGTGCGATATATGTATTCTGCTGTAATATAATATGCACACAGATATATTAAATCTCGTGAATATGCATATCAAAATAATAATGTTGAATTTGTAGTATAAATTATAACGTGTAAGAATATTTGAAGTGTTTTAAAAATTTATTTCATATGAAATTTATTAGATAGAGGATATACTTATATCTGGACATCTTGTACTAGTTCTCTTCTTTCTATAAGGTAAGATTAGCTAAAAAGCCAGGCTAAAGTGTATGAAATATTATATATATAGGTGGTTTTTAATAATCTTATGATAGATACATTAGTTTTTTTATAAAAAATATTAATTTTCACCAATAACCATGTTTAAAAAATGTTTTGTTTTTATTTTGATATACTAACTACTTTGTGTTATAATATAATAAAAAACATGCTTTCATGCAGCCACCAAATAAAATAAAACTCAGCATTAAGCAATTATTTAAGTTTATTATAATAAAAATAATATATGCCAGCAATACAAAACAAATAAACATATAAAATCGTTTTAGAATAAATAAGCGTATTCAATGCGCTCAAAAGTTTGAGTCTATGTATAAACTAGAATCTAAGACCAACACCTTTTCATTTGATGGAAACATAGGATCAAAAAACTTTTGAAACATATTGAGCACCAAAAAACTTTAATATAAACATGCATGTAAATAATAATTTATTTACGAGAATTGCAAACAGAAAGATTAACAAAATTTTTAAATATGAAATATACTTGATTTTATTATCTAATTTACCTTTGAAGCACCAATTCTGTGATTATATTGGTTATTTCAAAGAAAGGAATAGTAAAATTTAACTCATAATACAATTTTTTATCAGCTAAAAGTAAATAAATGTAATTGAAAGTGACTCAGACTTATTGCACTGACAAAATACAT
Source organism: Micrasema longulum (assembly GCF_059751315.1). Classification (NCBI taxonomy): domain Eukaryota; kingdom Metazoa; phylum Arthropoda; class Insecta; order Trichoptera; family Brachycentridae; genus Micrasema; species Micrasema longulum. The sequence continues at coordinate 620,086 of NW_028277544.1, forward strand.
GTTTAAAACAAAATACATAACAAAGGGAAGGAAGTACACAGCCATATTTATGGCAAAGAGTGGAATTCCTATATATCACACATAATTATCACCAGGTACTAAACCATACATAAAACTACTTAAACTAGAAATATGAACAGCAAATATAGAGAAACTAATATTGTCAATTAGTTATCAGGCACTTTAACAGACGAACAAAAAATATTTTTATAAAAAATGTTTACTGCATTTTATATAAATGTCAAAAGAACTCTTCCATGTATCAGTAATAATCTGAAATCGGAGTATGATGAAAAAGTGTTGAAAAAATATATATTATGTAACGCCAATTGTTTGAGCTCCTGTTATTTTAAAATTAGTAATTTTAAATAAAGTGTAAAAGTAACATTTGCGATAGCAAAATATATAAATATAATTATGTTTTCAATAAACAATTTTTGTTTTACACCACCAACCATACAAAATCTAAAATCATAATTAATAGTAATACTGTGTTTGGTGAATTTCTTAAATAGTCATAAAAACATGCGTTGAAAGATATTAAATAGGGAATAAATAACAGGTACAATAAATAAATAATAATTAACATAACACTAACTTGTATCAAAACTAAATTATTTGTATCTACACATGCATAAACGTTTTATAATATTAAATATAAATAAGTATGGATGTAAATGATTACAAATAAAACTAATGGATAAATTGACTGCTCCAAGGAAGACGACCATTCATTTTTGGTTATTTTGCAGGAGAGCAAATTCAATGTTCGAATGTATAAAATTTCAATAAGTGAGGATAAAAAAACAGCAAAGGCTGCTTGCCACAAATCCAATAGAAAAGACAAGAAATGATTTCCACGTTTGATGTATTTTTCTATTAATTGTCTAAATAAACTCATAGTATAGAGAACAACAGGTCCACAAGGACATATTAATATTAACGCACAAACATAAAAACTTTTAATTAGTTAACATTTTTACTATGCATCTACCATAATTCCCCTCATGTTAAAAATGCCCATTGGGTATAAATGACTAATAAAACGACTTACTGCCGTCATTCTTGTAGCAGTCTAAATGGCAGTTAACAGTGTCGAAGAATACAGGTTTATTAATACGGTGCGTCACCAGTGCTGCGATCATTAGGTACCCTGACTATGGTATGGTCGTTGTGTTCAGCGGGCATTATTATGACTGTCGGTTCGAAGTTCTTCTCATCTCTGGTAGATTTTTCGAACTTGACTCTTGGCGCCTCCCGGGCGCTGATATGAGACACTGAGAGTTCCTCTAACTCGTCGGCTGAATCATTAGGTGTTACGTCACAATTCATGCAGATCAGCGGGATGGTTAGTTGAGAATTGGGAAGGTCTGAAGAGAAGTATTGTGTGCTGGGGGAAGGGGGGTGCTGCTCGCAGATGGTGGGGAGCGGGGAGAGGAGCTCACCTGCGGCTACAGGGTCCCCCAGTAATACGTCCTCTAGGGCCTCTTCGTTCAGAGTCTGCAATGCTCCGCATATCATTTGTTCTTCAAGTGTCACCTGGAACAAACCACAGCTCTTATATAGCGGATAAATAAACTATACGGCAAAATTGCAAAAATAAAAAAATTACTATGGTTTTGGTCTTCAAAAGTAAATAAGAGGTGAATTTGATGACTCAAACATTTTAATTTATGATAAAAATCTAAATAAAATTTTAAAATTATAAATAACTTCAGTTAGAGGATATTTTTTAATGATTTCTAATGCATTCTAATATAATAATTATATAAATGTATAATATTTCAAATATTGAGTTTTATGCTATGTAAAGAATATCTGATGTATGTATTTTATTTTATCCATATATAATAGTGAATCCTATAATATACGTAGTATTTGTATTATTATGACAAACATCAATTGATAAAATGTGCAGAATACAATATTTTAAATCAACCCACATTAAGAAAAAAATTCTGACATAAAACTAAAGCATGAAAATATTATCATATCAAGTGAAAAATTATCTTAACACAGAGTTAATTTATTTTGAGAAAACCAATAACATTATTGAATTAAGACAACATTTTTAGCAAGTTATTATGAGCTTGTAAATGTCCAGTAAAACTATGCAAGGGAGGGTCCGATGTCTTGCAGGGCACCTGCTGGCACAGCGCGGGTTTAAACTTGCAACTCGGATTAGACCTGTCTGCGTAATCTATAAGTGTGAAAGCACTACAATCAATGATATGAATCATAAACGTATAAAACATGAGGGTAAAGGTCAAGTAAAAAAATAAAAATAAAATTAAAAAAACAAATTGTTGCAAGTTGACTATTAAAAATGAATAACTCTTTAATAGTAATATTATTTCATAGTCCTTGTACTAGAATCTGAAGCAAAACGCTGATAATTTTGCCTTTGTGTTAATAACAAAGAACTGAGAATCGAATCGATAGTATTTGGTGCTAATAAGGAAATAGTTATAACATTTCATAGCATTTTGTATGTGATTTTGAATAATTATGGCCTATTTCTGCAAAATAATTATCATCTAGAAACTATTTTCTAAGAACTCGATGCACACTGATGATAATGTAAAGTTGTATTACATGGGTCAGAAAATGGTACAAGATCTTGTGCAAGATTTGACCCGATTAATATTTTGTCTTAATATATTACAACAGAGATGAAGATCATTTTATAGAAGGAAATTATGAATTAGGTTGTGGTCCCGTGGTAGTATTGTGGACTAACAAATCAAATGACCGAGGTTCAAATCCCACTTTACTACAACTCGATTTCCATCTTTACAGTACAAGTTCTTTACGTTTAAATGGTCTGAAAATTGGAATATTTAAGTAAATAATAAGAACTCGAGTATTTCTGTTTTTTCTTTTTTAAAAAATGGTCTAGGCATTTACAGGGCTTATGACCTGTAATTGGATGGTTTGAGTGGCTACGTTACACACATTTTTTTTTTGCACCACAATAGGCCAGGATGCCCAATTACAGTGGTGAATTACATCACAGAACACCCAGGCATGAGAAAAATCACATTTTTATTTTTTGTGTTCTCACCGGGAATCGAACCTGGAACCTTTCGTGTGTGAGTCAAGCGTCTTGACCACTGCACCACGGAGGCCGCTGTCTCTTCTATAAAATGTTCTTAATCTCTGTTGCAATATATTAATAATAATAACTCCCAAGGCGATTGAATCCAGTTCATGTCTACAAACATTTTGACAAACTCAAAATATTGTCATTTAATACACAAATTGGGTGAAATCTGTGGTCAAATTCAGAAAAAAAAGAACTCGTCTTATTTTTCAACAAATATTTAAACCAAGATATTTACGCGCGGATAAAAAATGTGCCCGCAAATCTCTCGGCTGCGATACTGTTAACTGTCAATGAGTAATTTTTGTCACTATCCTATCCATGTTGTCTTAGAAACCTGATGTTGATTGTTGATCGCTGTATAATATATTGTAAGTTGTCAGTAGTCACGTCATCATGAGATAGTTCATTTTGTCAACTGTAAAACTGCCCGTTATCTGTCAAGGCGCCAAAAACATCGACGCAATTTTCAATCACAGAAACTGCTCTATGTAAAACAGCACATAAAATGGCCCAAGATTTGGCACAAGGATTATTAATATTGACATAAGAACTTGTACCATTTTCTGACCCATGAAATATGAGCTTAAGAGTTTGTTAAATAAAAAATATGGATGTAGTGTTGAAGAAAAAAACTGTTAAGTGTCACATTAGCATGTGTGTGCTCATTAGTGCAGTTTCTATTACCTGATATTCCTGATACTCCATCCCGTACTTCTATCCAAGTTAAAGTGCAAATAAAGAAAGATAAATACATTGTTACTACTAGAATTACAAGTGTCGCTACACAAACGTTGCATACTACATATTGTAGCTACATGCGAGTCAACACAATACTGGTTATTGTAGTGACAAATTAGATTTCATTTCAACTGAATGTAGGTACATATATCTTTTTCCTAATCATAATCACTTTTGTGAAATTTTTTAATTGAGCAGAACATTAACTTTTATGAAATGTAATATTTCTTAATTTATACTACTTATATGCTGTATAAGAAAATAATTTAAATATAAACATGCAAGTAACATAATAAAAAGAGTTGTTTGGTGGTTTTGAATTCTCAGTAACATTATTTTGAACATGTTTTCGTTGTGTAAAATGGCTAAAATAAATTTAATATGCCAACCGGTTTCAGAACATGACTCTTCCTTTGTCCAAGTTTAAAAATAAACTAACACTAAATATTTTAAATCATACCTAATAGTAAGTAGATACTAGAGATGGGCGTGTTGGTCGTTTAAAAGTAGTAACAGTCACAAATGTGACGGTAAATACCGATTACCGAGCTTAGAGCAGCGTGGGCAAAACTCGTGGCCATTCCCACCCTCTCAGGATGGCTGTTCGCTTATGGCAGCGACTTCAAGCGAAAAAAAAATAGTGCGATCCTGGAGAGGGAGAGGCCAAGGTTTTGCCTACGCTTTTTTAAACAGTTTTTTTAGAATCAGTTTAATTGGTGAATTAATAATATCTTGACTAGTTTTTTTTTAAAGTAACGGTTTAATTTTTTGGTAAAACTGTTTCGGCTGTTTAAAAGAATAATAGTTTCATTTGTGTACCACCACTAGTAGATATCTAAAATACATCATCTGCTAACATGTGTTAAGATAGGGTTTCCTAGGACAGCGGTGCCCGTATTTTAACGGCCGTAGTGAACGGTGATGCGGTAGACAGCCGTCGTAACGTCGACTAGAGAGTGGTTTCCTAGTGAAACGGTGTTAAATGGTGTTGATAACACCGTTTTCCTAGGAAACCACACTCTAGTCACCGTTACGACGGTTATCCACCGCATCACCGTTCACTACGGCCGTTAAAATACGGGCACCGCTGTCCTAGGAAACCCTAGCTTTACCCCTTTTCTAGTCATGAAATTTCTATTTGCTTTACCAATATAGAAGCTGTGGAACAGTCATGTTCTGAAACCAGAGAGCATTTTACATTTATTGTAGTATCTATTTAATATGGAAAAATCACAAAGTTCAAATATTAATAACATTATTTTAATTTCGGAATATAAACTCAATAATTATAATATAAATTTATATTTGCATTCTTACTGTACGTACCAAAATATTTCATATATGATTATTTTTAATGAGTAATAAATAATATGGCAATAATACTGTACTAGAAAAAAGGAAATAATGAACACTTAAAAAGTAGGCATTTTTTTTGTAAAAAGGCTCAAAGATAGAATTATAATTTCATCCAATTTAAACATATCAATATGCTAAACAGCACCTCACATCATATTATTTGATAAACCTTAGCTCAATGTTAACATTTTTTATTAGAGTATTTCCAGATTAAAATTTACCTGCTTCTCCATATTGGAAGGTTTACTTTTCGGTGGGTCATGCATTACTCGAGATTTTGGTTCTTTTTCCAGTCGATCTTTATCTAAAATGAGAAGAAATGATATTTCCTAAATGTAAGTCAATAACACTCATAGGCTCAATCGATTTTGGTGAATTAATGAAAGTTACCTGGGATATTGACATTGCTGATCATTGGCATTCCTGATTCAAGGTCTCGAAGACTCAGTATTAACAGTTTGAATAATTCCCAATCACCAAAATTGAGGGTGAGAACCTAGAAAATTAAGTCAAAACATTAATTATCAGGCACTGTATTTTTATAATTAGCGATTTTGTAGTAAATCGAAGTGATTTTGAACAAAGTTCACATTTTTAGCATTAAAACAAACAAAACAAAACAAAATATTTGATGGGCAAAAAGCTATGGCATGTCCCATTTATTGAAATATCAAGTGATTTGACGACATTGGATTGTTTCCTATGGAGCTATTTTAAGTCCATGGTCTATGGAAACAAACCGACAACTCTTGAAACATTGGAAGCCAATTTAACACAAAACATTTTGGAAATAATGCCCCGATTCATTGGAAAGGCCAAAAATTGGACCGACAGAATACCCTGCGTCGCTGCTAGTCGCGGAAGACATTTGTTGGATATATATGTTTTTTTAAAAGTATTTTCTTCTTATGAACACGAAAAAAACAAACTCATTCCAAAAAATATTTTCATCTTTATTTGAATTTAAAATTGTATTATGCGAAAAAAAAATATCCAATACATATTACTAAAAAATATAAATAATTTAACTAAATAGAACAGGAAAGACTTCCAATGGAAACTTTATTTTCTACAGTTTTATTTACATTATGTAAAAATGATATCTAAAAAGTGATATAAGTTTACCTGTTTGAGGTCATTTAAGTCACAATGGAGTAGAACTTTTCCGGAAATATTATGTTGCCTGAGAAGTGTTGTTATGGCAGTGCTCGCAGATGGTAACTCTCTCTCTACTAGAGAACAAACACCGCTGACTCCCAACTTTGATAGATACACATCTCCCAAGTCTCCCTGGAAATAATCATCACATTGTGGAAAATTTTCAATAAATAATTACTACCTCAACTGAACTTCATTTTCAGTTTGAAAATATTACCAAATAATGAGTAAATTCTACTTTTTATTTAATGATTTTTTAAACTTTTATTAAAAAATAAAAATAGATTTTATAGATGAAGAGTAAACATCAAAAACGGGCTCGTTATGTTGACTATCAAAATTTTCTATGGTCATTCATTAAAAGAAACATATACATCATTTATTCTTACAAAATGACAACAATTGTAACAAATCCAATTGACTGTATAAATTAAGATTGAGAAATATTTTCAATAGAAATAGATATTTTTTTTATGATGTTCAAACATGGGCAGAATGGTTAATGTTATAGTGTGTTAAGTGATTACTTAAACCGGTCAGTAAGAGGTCATAAGTCATGTAAATATACAAGTCTTAGACATATAAATTTCGTTTTAAAAATATTTTCCATGAGTCTTGAAAATATTTGATAAAAAAAAAGTTAAATTTCCAAATTCAATTCCATATTGTATTTGTCAATAGTTTTCAATATTTACATGGAGTTGAGAGTAGTTGAATGGTTGCTGCGAAGGGGCTGGAGTGGGGCCTCCCGTGAGGACATTCGGGGTTTGCTCGGGCCAGCCGGGCCACGCTCCCGGTGTGCCCCCCCCATAAATAGGGGGCAATGTGGGGGCACGCTGCTAAAATAAAACACTCGTACTTTATTTTGATACCATGCACTATTTTCTAACCCACAGTTGTAATATAAATATAGCATTCTCTAATCTCCGATGATGACAAAAGTCCATTAGAGAATGAAGGCAAGAAGGGCAATTACCTACAAATTGAAATGCCATCTATTAAACACCTGTAACAAGTCTATTTAACTATAGGTCATTGGTTGAGCTAAATACAAACCTGTTTTCGGTGATACAATTTAGGATTGTTATAGGGTCTCGGCGGGATTACTGGATGGTTAACTATGGGCGATTCATTATTGTCCATGACATAGTGTTGTTGTTCGTCTATAACAGAAATGACATCTATTTAGGAAGAGTGATTTTAATGAGATGTTTAAAAATATAATAAAATTAATTTAAACAAAAGAAAAGAAAAATGTTTTGTTAAGCACCTTTGATTACTTTCTTGATGTAGGGGTCCAGATTTATTGTGAACGGAAGAAATATTTTAAGATCAGCGGCGAGTAAACTTGTCCTATGGAAACCTAAGAAGACATCTAGTTTACGCTCATCTCTATCTAGTTCCATCAAAGGTTCAGCTTCTCGAAGAATAGGGATATTTGGGCGGACCCTGAAATTTGATAACTCTATTTTAATACCTTTAAAACTCGGATACAAAAAACAACAGGGCACATGTTGATTTCATAGATTTTTTTTAATCTTATAAAATTTAATCTGCATAAAAAATAAGCAACAGTTAAGACAAACAAAAGAAATGAAGCTAAAAAAAAATAAAAACTCTCCCCAAGCAGAATACCCGATTTATTTACTGTTCTTACTATTAATTTCATAAAGTTAGAGCAAGGTCAACAGATTACGAGTAAAATTACTATCTGCGATAAAGAAAATGATATACATACTTGTCGTATATTTGTTTTAGAGATGTGTTATCCTCTATGTGCTCTTCAAACATCTCATGGTGCAGAATAATCCAAGAAGTTCTAAATGGCCATTGTTCTGTGAGATTGACCCACGATGCCAAGTTATGCCAGTTGAATTCTATTTGGAAAGCCTTTAGTAACCGACCTGAAAAAAAAACAGATACGTACAGTGTGTCTTATAACTTTGTACTTCTTACTACCTTGAAAAGCTTTGCGCATAATACAAGAAACAATCTGGCGCAGTGATTTATACATCATTAGGAGTGGACGAGTGTCGGAATCTAAGGTGTATTAATAAATAAATGTATAACCTATTTTTATACACATTGCATAAAAATCACTTAAAAGCCCGGGTGAAAAGTTGTGGCATATACCATACTTGTGTTAAAAATAGTGAAATTGTTTTATTTATTTATTTTATTGGGTAAACCAACAGTATGTACAGAAATATTGACAATTTCTTTGTATATTTAGTGAAGGACACTCATGCACACACCAACAAAATTGTTATTTAATCCAATATATAATACAAATACATAGTTTACGAAAAAAATGTTTATACAATAGGTACGTTCAATATCATTTCTTTTTTGTTTATGGATGTGGCCACTCCACTGGCCCACAGGCACGTTCCGGAGTGTCAGTGTATTATTTATTTTATACATAATAGTACCTACATACTTTCAAATCAATTGTCAAGACGCATCAAAATATTATAGAAGTTCAAAATATGAAAAAATAAAATAAACCATACCTACATTAATAAAATGAGAAAGAACTTTCAAGAAATTAAGATTATATTCTGATATATGAAACATATTCCTCAGCTTCCCGTCCAATCCTTTTAGTAATCCATTTATGGACTAGAATTTTAAACATTGCTTTTCATTTTTCTTACCGATATATCCATACTCAAAAAGTTGTATAGCTTAGGGGCCAGAAAATTATAGTGTCTTTGTCCGTAATTTGTTTTTTTCTTTGGTAGCGGAGGTATTGTTTTTTGTCATTGCCTAGTGTCGTAAATTTGTTGTCCATCATTATGTCTACCGAGCTTTTAATGAGAGTGACTTAACATTGTCTTTATATGCCTTATGTCTAGTACTGGAAATTCTGTAAAAAGTCTGTCTATAGAGTATCGGTAGGGCTGTTGGCTACTCTCAGTAAGGCTTTTTGCGCTTTTACTAATGTGGTTTTCTTGTTCCTTCCCATCCTATGATTCCGTCATTGATAATTGATTGCGCTAGAGCATAGTAATTAGTTAAGAAACTAATTTAAATTATGTTAAATGAATGAATGATCTAATAGTGAAGATATATAAAATAACAAGTTTTTCTTTGTCTCATTTTTAGCTAATTTAATATCATTCATACCTAATGGTGCATTGCATTGCATTACAAAGTATTTTGATAATTTGTAATATTTAAGGGACAGTTATCAATCATACGATTACGGTGCCAGTTCAGACTATGAAAACTACATCAGCTTTGCTGGGAATTTAACGCAGAACCTCATGCCAGATGACTGACCATGAAGCGGAATTTGTATTTATAATATTAAGTAAAATAAAAAATAAAGAACCCACCAGTGATATACAGGACATTCATAAGACGACGCATACTTCTAGGATTAACGTCGCTGAAGTAATCATCAGTTAGTAAGACTCTAAAAAAAAAAGTCAAATAAAACAATCATCTTTGTGGGTGCAAATCACACAACAAAACACCTTTAGATCAATACAGCACAAAATCAATACAATATTTTTAATAAAATAAATAAAACAAATTTGTTTTTAACCACTTTTTTTTTCCTACCGATCGGTTTCAAAGCTAAACAAGCTTCTTTCTCAAGTTTTACCAAACTAATGAATTCTTTCCTATTTTATTTTATGTTATCGGTATGCTGCCAATGAAACAAATAAATCAAGTTTTTTTTTCTTGTAAGGGTGGTAATATGAGCGGCATACATTCGAAACTAGACACGAGTAGACTAAAAGATATATTGTTTATTTGATTATTTTTTTCTTATTAATTTATTTAAAAAAAGACTTGATGTATTATTTGTTTTATTGGAAGCATATTGAAAACATAAAATAAAATAGGAAAGAATTCATTGGTTAAGTAAACCTTGAGAAAGAAGCTTGTTTAAATTTTAAAACCGGTCGGTGAAAAAAAAGAAATTGTGGTTAAAACAAAGTTGTTTTATTTATTTACTTATAATGAATAACCACAAAGTTTGCGCTTCAAATATAAAAATGACAATATATTTATTTGACTTCTCGTTTCTAACCTGTTGAGATCAGCAGGACCACTAGTGAGCCCTACTCGATGTAGATTGGAGTTCATCGATGAAGCAACTGATTCAGATATCTTTAGTTTCCTAGCTCCTCTCGTACTTCCACTTGTGCCGAGTCCTTTGAGCTTTTCCTGACTGGACATCAGTTCAGAAGCGGATGAGAGACGCCTAGCAGATACCTATAAAGTGAGATAAGTAATCAAACCTATTTAATTACTTCTCATTTGTACATAATAGCAAATGAAAGCGTGAAAAGACTGCTGGTACATTGAAAATAAAGTTCATAAATAAGGTATGAACTTAAATATTGATTTCAATACCTACTCGTGTACCAGTGAAACTCTTAACAAGGCAAAGTATATAATATGGCATGTTAATTTTCATTTATAATTTAGGAAGCGAAAATAATCTAAGCAGGTAGTTTTGTATTTAATTTGGATAGTATAATTGATTTGATGGTTTGATGCGGACTGGGGTATCCCCTTTCAAGGCTATTTTACATTTACATATTCCATCCAATTTAATATAAAACAAATATTATACAAATATTTTAACATGTACATTTGTCATTCGATACAAGGCTGCTTAGTTTAAAGGACAATTAGGAAAATGGGAAATGTAATTAGTTTAGATTTAATAATAAATACGCAAATTACCGATCTTTGAAGTGAAGCTGTGATCTCATCGTTACCGGAAAGAGCGTTTAACTGTAGTTTTCGTTGTGAAGTTTGCTGGGCTATTTTGACTCTCCTAAGTGCAGAGTTCTGCAGGTAAAACGGCAATTGCACCATATTTTTCAAATAGTCCCAACCTCCAATATTACTTTCGGTAAACGCTCTTCTACTATTCACTTCAACAGCCTAAAAACGAATATAAATTTCATTTCACACTATCTGTTCTAAGAAATACAAAATAATAACAGAAGTATTCCACACATGAAATGTAATCATTAGAAATCATGTAATTTAAAAATGACAATATCACCGGCTTAGTATAAGAAGTCACAACTGACTGATATATTTATCATTAAAACTAATTGATGAAGATAATAATTCATAATACATTCAGTATTTTTATGGTGTACCTACATACATATGTATTTAGAGTACTGTTTTACTTTTGACAAAAAAAAATAGCTTCCATCATTATTATGATACGATACTTGCCAGAGATTATACAAGGGTTGCTACTTAAGTTTTGAGATATGGCAATATGTCAAATCTGACATTGTCATTGTAAAGGTTGCCATTTTTAATGGTAAACGTACTCAGAACATTTTGTCATATGAGTGATATTTGTGTTGTTTATAGATACATAAAAAATTAATTTTGTTAAAAAAAGGGAACTAAATCGTGAACATTTAAACCAACAACAGTGTGCCGATCAACTTGTTGTGACTTTTGGTGATAAAGCACCATCTCGAGCCGCCGTGTTTAGCTGGTTTTCTGAATTCAATCGTAGTTGTACTTCGTTACAGGACGAATTTCGTGAAGGTCGTCCAAAATCGGCTGTTGTTCGAGAAAAAATCCATGCTTTGCGTGAACTGATATTTCAAGATCGTCATGTGACATACCGTGAGATTGAGGCATGCTTGGGCATTAGTCCCACTAGCATACATTCAATATTGCTTGAATATTTGGTCGTCAAAAAGATTTGTTTGCGTTGGATACCGCATAATTTGACAGTCGCTCAAAAAAAGGCTTGTGTCGATTGGTCAAACAAATGCTAAAATAATTCAATCACGGTGCTTCCAAAGACGTCTGTACGATCGTGACAGGTGACGAATCATGGATCTATGCATCTGAACCCGAAACTAAACAACAATCGACTGTATGGGTCTTTCAAGACGAGCCAAATCCAACAAAAGTTGTTCGCGCACGAAGCACTTCGAAGCAAATGGTCGCCTGTTTTTTTGGAATAACTGGACATGTTGCCACCGTTCCATTAGAGCAACGTAGAACGGTCAATTCTGAATGGTAAATCACCATTTGTTTGCCAGAAGTGTTCGGAAAAATAAGGGAAACTAATTGCAGAAGATGAATCATTCTCCACCATGACAATGCAAGCTGTCACACATCAGCTCAAACAAGAGAATTTTTAAGCATTCAGAACATCGAATTGATGGGTCATCCGCCGTACAGTCCTGATTTGGCACCCAATGATTTTTTCTTATTTCCGCATATCAAAAGTAAATTGCGACGTCAACGTTTTTCGACGCCTGAAGAAGCAGTTGATACGTTCAAATCACATGTTTTGGAGGTACCTCAATCGGACTGGAAAAAGTGCTTCGAAAATTGGTTCAAACGCATGCAAAAGTGTATTGACCTTCAATGAGAATATTTTGAAAAACAATAAAGCCATTTTCGATTATAAATATTTGTTTTTACTTGTCTATCTCAAAACTTAAGTAGCAACCCTCGTACAGTAACAACTGACTAAAGTTATATTTGTCAATCAGAGAGTTACTACATACTTAGAAAGATAAAACATGTTATGTATTCCATAAATGTCCTACCATAAACCTATTTATGTTCTATTTAACACTGTAGAGGTCGGGCCCCAGAAGGTGACATTAGTGGCAGCAAGGGGTACATATGAACCCAATCTAATTTTGCAATATTGAAACGAAACACCTTTGGACATTTGTTGTTTCCATTGTAAATATTAAAAAAAAATATACTTCGCTATTAAAATAAAAAATAAAAATAATTCATATTTCTCACGAAGTTTAAGTTACACACTAACATAAATTTCGGGATATTCTATGGTCAATATGTTACATAAATATGCATCCCGCATGGCCACAGCAGAGTTAACTACATATTTAAAATGGTTGATTCTCCTTGCATTAAGCCAATGGTATTGATAATATCTGATATCATTAGTGACAAGATGATCTAACACGCAAACTGGCACAACCACAAGTTAGGAAACTCAAAGTACGACCAGTCTGAACTAACCTCCTCCCAAGCAACCTGTCAGGACATACAAAAATATTTAACAAATCTGATAAAATAGATCCGTAGTTATTTTGTGGGTATTATCAAATACAGTGGCACTCACCTTGCTGATGATGTGAGGATCAATGGCTAGAATTATGACAAAGGGACTATGCTGATCAGAGCAGAGTGTATGGATGGCATTCAATACAATGAGCACTCTGTCTTGTTCGCAGCTATCGAGCGCATCCACAACGACGACTAATCGAGTTTGTTGACCAGTAAAGGCATCTAAACATTTTACCTGCATAAATTAAACAAAAAAAACATAAACCTAATTGTATATAGGATTCTGCTACTGGAACACTACAAAAATATTAGTTTTATGCTTTAGGTATCGAACACTACAAAAATATTAGTTTTATGCTTTAGGTATCGAACACTACAAAAAATATTAGTTTTATGCTTTAGGTATCATGTTCAGAGTCCATCATTTCAGTTGGGAATCAATTCTAGGATCTCAATTTAGATGGAAAATATTGCATAGTACATATTTAAAAATAGTGTCAATCTAAACATAAGTATCCAGAATGATTAACAATAGATAAGACATATTTTATAACCAGGTTATCTTTTTGTGCCACTTAATGTAAAAATCAATATACATACAAATAACTAAATATTTTAAAGAAAGGAAGTGTGTATTGCATACCAATTATAAAACAGAGTATAACAATTACCATGTCTGTCAGAAGTGTAACTTCAGGTCTAAGAGCTTGCAAGAACCCTTCTGGCTGTCTGTCCACACTTCTCTTGAGATGTGATCTGGGAGAAAGAATGAGAGCTGCACCGATTCTTCCCCAAGTGTACAGATTAGCTACAGCGGTTAACATTAAAACTGCACCCAGTCCAATCAAGATGCCTTCCTGAATTTTTAAATTCCTAATAAAACCAAAAAGGAGAATATAAATAAGGAGTTGAGCCAAAATACCATTGTCCACAACATATTATTTTTCATTATACTTATCAGAAAAAGATTCGTTACATCTATTGAAAAACAATTAAGATGTTGTCTTAATCAAATTGGTTATTTATTATAAATTGTTTATAAAGGATAATCTCAACATTAAAATAATAACACAAATTGATGTATTTTTAATTACTTACTGCGGATCTGACTGGCCGTCTCTTAAATATACAACTAACATAGATATAGCTAATATGACAAATATAAAGCACAGTTCAAATGTCATAACATGAGGAATGCAACATATTCTACGCCACCTGGAAGGAAAAAAAAAACACAGTGAAACAAATCGTTCTTAGATGCTGAATCGCAAATTGGTGATGTATATATAGGGTGTACCTCCAATCGGCGGTAGCTCGTATAGGTTTAGGCCTGAAAGCCCGGTAAAGTCTTGTACATAGTCGTCCATACTGGTTTTCAAGCGCTTCTGATAAACTAACCATCATTTGTATAACAGAGGCTTCTCCCTCCTGAGTGCTGCTTTTTGCCTGGTCTGTAAAATGAAATCTGGAAAGAAGATAAGCGGAGAAATATTAACCGAGTGTGGTTAGCCACATAACCCGTTGTTCGTACAAGACAACATTCCAACAAAATAAATGCCTTGAAAAGTTCACTTCTTGCGTTCATCTGCAGGTTGTTCGATTGGGAAATACAAATGTCATTTATGTACAATCAGGCAATTCCCCAGGGAATAAAAAGGGTTAGGCCAATAATACATGACAGTAATGATGAATGAAAAGCATCTAATATTGTGTATTAAATTAAGTAAATCGGGTTGTGGTCCTGTGGCTAGTGTCTCGGACTCACGGACCAAAGGTCCGTGGTTCGAATCCCACTCTACCCCAACTCGATTCCATTTTCTAATAGTGAGTTATTTACAACTCGTTGAAAATGGCCCTCAAAATTAAATATTTGGGTAAATCATAAGAACACAAATATTTCTTTTAAAAAAAAAAAAAAAAGTTTTTTTGTTGGAAACCGTTTTTTTAGTTTACAATTTTATTATGTGAAATATGCAGCATATATATATTTTTTAGGCCAATCAACAGGCTTATGAAAGCGCTCATAGACTGGCATTAAAGATATATAATACAATGAATTTACATACTTAACCTAAACAATCTTAGAATCTATTTAAATGTACAATAGGTATAATCATGGCACGATCTAGGCGGACATGGCAAGTGTGTCATCACTGAATCTGATTTGTGTTTTTTCCGAGTTTCTTATAGCGCGGAATGAATTTATCGCGATATAGGAAGGTTGACTGTATAAGCAATAATTCTGAGGAACATGAATTTCAAAAATGGTAGTATTGAGTGCATACCTTATAGGTTGGGCAGGTAAAGAGTGCGAACACTGTGGACCCGGGGGGTGACAGAAAACAACTTGGAGTACTAGTTTGAGAGAATTAAATTTGTGACTTAAAGCTAACATCACAGAATAAGGCCAGGACCATTCATATCTGAAAAGAAAACAACACGAACATCAGCACACCTAAGTAGATTCAAAGCATTAACAGAATAAAACAATTAGGTACACAATATTTATATTTTTTTATAAAAATGCTAGATATTTAAGGTACATATAATTGAATTAAAATTAAAATAAAAACATTGCTTTCAATCACTTATATTTTTTAATGGCCGGTTCCAAAACTACACCAAGCTTCCTTATCAAGGTATAATTTACTAATGAATATTATTCTATTTTATTTTAACAGTGTCTACTAAATATTAAATCTAAACATATGGTACATACAATAAAACAGATTGCCAATAATAATGGATATGGTGAGAAGTTAATTGATAAAATATAGAATCAAAAACAAAAACGCAAAGTTATAAATAAACATTAATATTCTACTCCACTAATAAATAAAGCTAACCCACCTAAACAACGGATATGGATTATTTTTATAAATATCAATTTTTCTAATCAATTATCTAATATTTTTATTTATATCCCTACAGAGATGAGGTAGAATTTTTTCAAATTCAGGATTATGGATATTCGAGCGTTTACAGGGCTTATGACCTGTCATTGGCTGGGTTAAGTGGCCACTTTAAGTACTACAACATTCCCCATTCCGCTTGTTAGCGAATATCCACACCAGGTAACATTTTTTGATTTTTGTATTTATGTTACGAATTTGAGAAACCATCCACAAGCGAGTTGGAGCGCCATCTATGTAATTATCTAATACTCTACCATCAGACATAAAACCTGCATTCCACACAACAAATAATATAGGTACATTGTTGACAAATCAGAGAGATTTAATTCGTTTTGAAAATTCCATTCTATAAAACTCTTTTAGGAGAAAAAAATGGCATTAATGTTTCGGAAATCGAAAAAAATGCAAAGATCCCGTTTTCGCCATGTATCCTTCGATTGTAAATAATATTTTTATAGATACATAAATATACTAAATTGATTTCAACCCATGAAGTTTTAACAATGACTCACTTGCGGCTGGCGTACCACAGGCTAAGCAGCAGGACATAAAGGAGCACGAAGAGAAGGGCCGTCAAGGCCACGGCCAGTAGCCAGGACGCCCCCCCAACCATGGCCACCAGGCCGCCCAGTATGGCGGCGTGCCACACTCCCCACCCGACTGCCCAGTTCCAATCCCAGCCCACTTCCACCCACTGGCGGGCAAAATTTTTCATTTCCTCTGTAAGAATCAAAATTCAAGTGATTTTTTTATTGGCAAATGAACCAATCTCACAGCAATCCAATTTTCATATTCCAATGTCATTAAAAAAAAAACTAAATATGTATATTTACAAGTTAAAGATTAAATCTATTAAACAAACAGGTTTAATCTGGATGAAAAATAAGATTTTAAATAATTAAAATAAAAATACCCTGTAATTTAATAATTTATTACTTATTTTTAACTGACTGGTTTTGAAGCTCCACATGCCATAATAAATGGTTAAATACAAAATGTTTATATTTTGGCATTAATTATAAAATGAATAACCACGAAGTTAGTGCTTTAAACATACATTTTATATTATTTTAAAATTTAACCTTTCCAACAAATTAAAAGTTCAAGATTTAAAAAAAATGTATCAATCAGTTAAGCAAGTTTTCAATTTACCCTTTTTTATTAATTTTTCAATAAAACATAATTGTCATTTTTTTTCCAAATATATGGATACCGAGGAATCAAATATGATATTACAATTGCCTTAAGGTAATATGCCCGCCCTTATATGTATGAAAACTGTACATGTATACAGTGTAAAATAAATCAATTTTAAGAGTAAAATTTTTGAAGTATAAAATAATTTTTAGGGATTAATAAATTGGAATGGGAATTGAAAAATGGTTTTACCTCTAAGTTTATTAAGCAGAAATGATTTTCCTGAGCCCCATCTAGCAAAAAGACCGACTGTTATCGGCATAGAAAGGCTAGGCTCTGAGAGCATATCGGCAAGAGCGCTACTATACAATTCATATCCTAATAAGCTTTCATTGTCTTCATTAGTGTTCAGTCGGCCTAAAAATAACAAAGAGTAATATAAATACCACATCTAGTATGTTACAGCAAGGCTATATTATGATTTGTACAAAAACTTACGTGCTCCAAATATCTGTCCTAAAATAGTCTTTGGATAGTTCATATCTATGTTGTAAGGGGTCTCCTGAGCTCTATTAGGCCGATACAATAACTGGCTGTGTTTTGGATTTCTAAGCAGAATTTCAACGATGGCCTGCGATGGAACATAACCAGAAATAAATGTAAAAACCATAAAAAAATAAAAGAAGGAAATAATTTAAAACAAAACTATGACACTAGAAATAGTGGTTCGTTTTTAAAGAACTTTGTGTTTGAATTATTAATCACCTTTGAGCGAGCTCTCATAGCAATGTGTAGACAGGTGTCCCCCTTTTTATCGGCAGCATTAACTCTAGCCTTTTTGTCTAATAATAATTGCACCATATCGGCATTTCGGGATCTAACCGCTCTGAGCAAAGGTGTATCCCCATCCTAAAATGCGAGCACATAAATGAATAAATAATACACGCAATAAATAGCTAATAAAATTAATTCATTTGAAACACAATGATCAGAGATTTACCTTAGTGGATAATTCAAGATCTGGGTTTGATTGTAATAATAATTTTAAAATGGCAGTTTGTCCTTTTTCTACAGCAGTATACACAGCAGTCTTTCTATCTTTTCCTAAAACATCAACATCAGCATATTTCTTTAGTAAAGCTTCCACTACAGTTCTATGTCCTCCTTTAACAGCGTGAATAAGGCATGTATCTCCCCCACGATCCTGAAAACAAAATTTGTTAAAAAATACTCAAATCAAAATTATTAAATTAAAAATTGCCTTAAAAGTTTTGACTGTATACCTGTATATTGATGTAAGCACCACTGTTTAGGAGAGCGGCAGATATTTCATAGTAACCATCCTTACAAGCTATCGCAAGAGCTGTACAACCATCTTTATCTAAAGCATTAACATTTGGCTTATGCTCTAATAACATTTGTACTATTTCTATATGGTTTCCTGAAATAAAAAAAAAGTGTCATAAAATAGTTATATGTATGCATTTAAAAAACACAAAAAGTTAAATTAATAAAGTTTAATATATTTGAGACATTACCGCAACTCCATTCCCAAAACAAAGACGAACACTGCGCTTCAAGTACATAGTGTATATGCAAGGTATATCCCTAAAGAAATATCTGTTTGTATATGCCATCGCAGATCTGCGATTGCAGTTTCCCTCATGCTTGGTACTTACCCTGATCAATGGAGAAGGATTTGACGCCGTTATGAGTTAGCTAACTGTTGTGTATGCTTCTCGGTGCTTGTTCAAAATACTTTAAAAAATTGAAAATTCCGCCGCTTGTCAGATAAGGCCTGAATTATTTTTCTCGATGAGAAGAACGTTAAACCAGTTCACATTCATCAACAGATATGTGAAGTGTATGGAGAATATGTGATAAGTGATTCAATGACCAGGGGGTGGGTGAGACAGTTAAATGAAGGTTGTGATAATGTGAACGATGACGAACTAAGCAGACGTCCACCTTTGGTTAGTAATGAATCGGTTCGTGCAAGTGAAGAAAACATTAAATAAAACCAAAAGTTTACAATTTCTGCTTCCTCTGAGCAGGTTTTAGAAGATCCAGTTTTTCATGTCTATTTCATGAAGAAGTGATCTTGAAATTCGGAGAAATTCCATATAGAGCTTTCACTAAACTGTTTCATCCATCTCCATACCATTGAATGACTTATCACATGTCCTCCGTAGACTTTACAGACTCCTGGATTGCTTTGATGATCTTCACATTGACGAAACAAATTACAGGCGGCGGGATTTCCAATTTTATTTGACATTTCAAACAAGCACCACAAAGGGTACACAATAGTCAGCTAACTCATAATGGTGTCAACTCCTCAATAGGTCAAGGTAAGTACCATGTATGCGTGAAACTGCAATTGCAGCGCTGCGATGATAAGAAATACAAACGGAACATAAGTTCAGAATACACCTCGTACTTGCTTTTCTCAGTGCGATCTATTTCCTTCATTGGAAGTCTCGTCACCACAGATCTTCACAGGTGGCAGTGGCGTCAGGAGCTTATATAGCATTGACCCCAATTTTATTAATGTCTGTAAAGTGACAAACCTTGAGTAGCCTGCAGTAGGGCGGTCCAGGAGTACATGCCCGCCTGGTCAGGAGTGGCCCCCGAGGCCAGGAGGGCACGCACGGCCGCTGTGTCCCCCCTGCGGGCAGCCCACACAAGAGCCGTCGTGCCATATTTGTCTCCGCTGTTGGGTCTCGCGCCGCTGGCCAGCAGCCGCTCCACTATGCCCGAGTGGCCGCGGCCCGCTGCCCACACCAGAGAACTGAAAATAAAATTGATATTTTAATTACTGGGTGATGCCTGATAGGGAAACAACGACAATGAAACAGGATTCTTTTTATCATACGCACAATAATTTAAGGGAAGTTTCCTTTGTTTTTTTCTACGCTTTAACCCTTTGACCAATTAAAAAATGTGTATATACATGTACGTAATAAACAATTTTGATTTTATACTATATTCATGAACTGGATTTCAATATTGAAATGAAAATATATATATTCAGAAAGATTAGACAGATACAATGACAATTATTTTTACTTTTATTCATTTTTATTAGGAATAATGTTCCCTTACCGAGATGCCTTGTGTCAAGGGAAATATTAAATTGATTCTCTTACTTCTACTATCATGTTAATTTATCACAAAGGGAAATAGAGAAGTAAAAAGTTATACAAACATACCTAATATGGTAATTTCCATGAGCGTTTACGTCAGCACCCTTTTCCAAAAGCAGGTTAACCACATCTTCATGTCCTTTGTACGATGCCCACATTAAGGGAGTCCAGCCGCCCTAAAGAATAAAATAAACCGATTAAGTTCAACAGGATTCACCGTGAGTGTCTTTGACACAGGTACATAATACGAGATATTTATAAAAATATTTGATAAATTTTCAATGTGGGTAATTACAAATTTAATAACCGGATATTTTATAAAATGTTTATGTACGAATATGTGGCTGTGTACAAGGGTTGCATACGTTTTTCACAATTAATTGCTAATTTAGTAATCAGCCGAGTACACTGGAGCCTCTTTTTACATGGTGGATACTGTAATGAGTATATTCTCAAGTAGGTACCTAGTTACAGAGTTTACTTACTAGCAAATCTGCAATTACTAATTTATGGTCGGCACTGGTTTAGTTTTACGAATTGTCAATTTACGCGTTACTTTTTCATTGACTTGTAGACAGCAATGGCGTGATGTGTTGAATTATACACCATATGAGAACATCTTTTTTGTTATGGAATCACGATTGACGGGTAAATCTTAGAACAATCTTTCGTTTAATGAAGATCAGTTAGTTAATATTCCACTAATTCATTTTGTATTTCCGTTTTCCAAGTGTTTCTTTTTCTTTATCTATCCTATCCTATATTTATCATCTACCGTGGTATTTTTTATATGCCTTTTTTATATGACATTTATTTGCCGGCAAAGAACGATGGTTTCATGGCCACCAACGATAAAAGCAATATTACAAAAGGGATAAACCAAACACAAATATATTAGAACGGCTTAACCAACCAATGATTTGTTGTAGAATATTTTTTTCCACGCGTCATCGCGACAGGATGGAATACATAACACCCCTTTTTCTCGGAATTTCTTTATTGGAACAGGAAACTACATTTGATAAATTACATTTCTCTTTGTTTGGCAATGGTTAATAATTTTATAAAATGTTTGATGAACCAATCCGCTGCACATTTGGTAGAAAATAAATTGTTATGACAATCTTGTAAAATCTTATTTTAAATGCTTGTATGGATAATCAAATTCATAAATAATTATCTTGACTTAAATTTTTCTGACTCGGACTAGCGGCTCAAAGGTCGGTAGTTCGATTCCCAATCTACCCTGACTTAATTCCTATTTTCTAATAGTGAGTTATTTACAACTCGTTGAAAATGGCCCGCGAAATGAAATATTTGGGTAAATCATAAAAACGCAAATATTTACTTACTTAAAAATAAAAATAAAATTTAAAACTTGTGAAGTTAACTTGAAATGATTAACCCTTTGTTGCATATTCTGTGAGAAAACCGCTGATAAACTTTTTACTCAAATTTATGTTTGGAAAATTTCAAATATTTTAATATGTATATAGGATCAGAGGCTTTTTATTAGAATTTTTATTAGTTGTGTTGTTGATTTACAAATGAAAGTCATTTCATACTGTTTTAATAATTATTATTTCATGTTTCTGTTGAGTCGATCTAGCTGGTGGAAGTGTCGTGAGATAATCAGTCTACCTCTCACTTCTACATTATAATACATTCCATGCAGTGGTACCGTGTATAAAATACTGTGTAAAAAGGCATGTCAAAAAAAGAACAATAATGGATAGATTTCCTTGTACAAAAATCCTTAATATCAAGAATCATCTAATTTGTCTTGGCACAAATCGCTAGATAAAATTGTCTATAAAATACAATTTACCATTTCCCTTTGGTGAATATTGGCTCCATGATCCAAAAGATCAGAACAGATGTTGGTGCGGCCATGTTTAGCAGCTAGGAGAAGGGCAGTCCATCCATCGTTATCTTCGGCACTGGGATCTGCTCCGTGCGCAAGTAGTTCGGATACCATGGAGGGTCGGCCATATTGACACGCCACCATGAGCGCTGTCGTGCCATTCTATTAAAAAAATATGTTGCATTTTTGAAGTTGCTATTCCACAATATTCTGTCGTGAAAATAACTATAAGATTAATGAAAATTAGTAGTCACAATCTTAGATTACTAAATTCCGATTAATTACTGCAATTCTTCGTTAAAAAAGTCTATGATGTATGCAAGGACAGCGATTTGTTAATGAATCGAATATAAGCTAATAAATTGAATGTGATAGTTTTTTAAAGTGATGAAAGTATGACTAAATGCGGCATCACTGTGAAATGAGATATTCTGAAACAGGTAGAACAATTTGTGCATCTGGGAAGTATATTTACTAGGGATGAACAGAGAAAAATATTGAAAGAGTACTTCGTAGCATGTGTAAGTTAATAATATAGGTAGATGAATGTTAAAAAGAAGCAACCTGGTTAATATTTCTCAGGGTTGATGGCCAATGACATAATTTAATGTTCTTGTTAGAATTACCTCATCTCTATCGTCTATTTGGATTTGTTTACTGCTAAGAAATGATTGAAGGCCATTGAGGTTATCTTCGGTGATGAAATTGGAGAGTGTCCGGAAGCAGAGAGAAACCATGGATTCTGTACGGTGCAGGCTCTGAAAAAAAAGTAAGATTATAATAATTACGATTACGAGTATAATACATATACACAGTACATTGAAAGAAGTAAAAAATTGGTAAGTTATATGTAAAGTTTTGAAAAAAGCATTATTTTTGTAAGAAATATATAATTTCACATTTAAATTTTTTTTAAAACATTCAATGCTACAAAAAATAAATGCAGCTTAAAAATATAGTGGTTCTTGTTACTGGTTAGAAAAAATTCACACAAATTACAAACGAGTATTAAAAAAAAATGAACAAATGCAAAATCAAAACAGAAAAAACAATACATTTTCAAAACATATTACAGCGGCTGATGACAGAGGATTTTATAAGATGGTAATTGAAACTATGACTATTTTCCATGACTGTTGATTTCTTCCAGAACATTTGAGACATCTGGACGCAAATGCTCGTAGTTCTAATCACTTTTCTCAACGAGTACACTTGTATACACAAATATGATTCGACAGAGGTCACTAAACACAACAATCAGGAGATGAATCTAATTGAGATTCTCCAAATAGTATTCAAATGTCGTGCCAGAAATTCACTCCCACACAGTTTATTTCAAATCAGCGCTAACATATTCGATTATATTTAATAAAATGTTTTGGACACATGATAGATACTTTATCAAGTTGTCAAAAATATTACTTACGTTTTAATGATACATGTAATAAATATAATTAAATGTACACTTCCTCATTATTTGAGTAACTTGCCAAACAAACGTGCTTATTATTTAGACCAAAAAGAATTTTTCATATGCAAATACGGAGATTTGTACTTGTAGTAAATTTTAAAATTATGTTTCAATATTTCATCTTTGTGTTTACGAGGTGTTTTGATCGTAATGATCTTTTTAGGACAACCATTTGAGTATAAGAAATACAACAGAGATACAATAAATCAATACATAAGCGCATGGAATGACAGCACATAACTGCATATGCATATTTATGCAAGTAAAAAACATTTACAAGGCCCATATTACAATGGGAAGTTAACATTTATCTTCAATTATATCTACAAAGTTTTCTGTATGAAAAACATAATATGTATACAATTTTTTTTATCTAAACATGTTCAATTACCGCTACCGGCTAAGGTACTTTTTTTTTCATACAAATATACACGTTTATGTATACATATTTCGTACTTGTATGATTTTACTTTATACCGTCTCGATATGTACGGATGAGGAAAGCGTTTGTAGGGCCTTGGTTGTATTTTATATGGATATATTTCAGAAGGCACGGTGTTTTGGCGTCGCCGTCAGAGATTTTATACACTATACACTTTGAAAATCTCTTGTACTTAATGATTAAAAAGGAAGCTTAGTTGGTAAATTTTAAAAACCAAAAAGATTAATAATTTCATAATCAATGATAAGAGAAAATGTTTCTAACCGAAGGATGACTGAACTGCTAGTTGCCATCGTTTAGAAATAGTAATTTGGCCCTTTGGAAGTTCGTGCTTTTCTGCATATTTGAAGTAAGCTAGCCTTGCATTTTACAAGTGTAAACCTGCATTATGTGCACTTCTGAATAAGCCTGAGTATGCACATATTTGTATGTATGTTATGATGAATTATAGGGTGGTGTGTACAAAAAGTAGTCTAAATCAACTTGAATCTAAATCAAAAATTAATCGAGATTTCTTCAAAATCATATGAAAAAAAATCGAGCCGTGGTCCTGTGGCTAGTGTCGCGAACTCACGGATCAGAGGTCCGAGGTTCGATTTAAACTTGATTTTTATTTTCTAATAGTCGAAATTGAAATATTTGGGTAAATTATAAAAACGCAGATATTTATTTTTTAAAAATGCATGATTTAAAACCTCAAAGAGCAGTGAGGAAAATCAAATCGCGTGAAAGAATGAGTTTTTTAAGCACCATAGCTATTTGAGTAGCTAAATAATAATAAATTTATGAACATGAAGTAAAAAGAATAATAACGATTTATTCCAGTAACGGTGCAGGCCTACAAAAGTAAATCTACAAAAAAGATTTTCAAGTAGTTCTTCCTGTCACAAAAAACTGTTATTGCATCAGATATTAAAAATAAAAAAAATTGTGCAAAGAAGGAACAATTCGTTCCCCTCTTAGTCGAAGGAAGGTTAATAGGCCAAAATCTAATATACAGAAAAAATATAGGTGGAGAAGAAAAAACTACCCTTTATTTGATTTTATATGTGTCCATACAAAAAGCACATAAATATGAATGAGTCGATTAAAAAATCTCCACTCACATCTAGAACTGTGCCAGGTAGGTATTAAATACCAAAGGTATAAGGTAATTATGTAATTATTTCAAATTGATAAATGCACATAATCTCCATGACACATAATTATTATTGCCGCCTGCGTTTGGTTAGTAGTAATTAAAGTCAAATAATATTTTTTAATAGCCTGAATGTTCATGAGATATTTTAAGCGACATGAATAAGGAGATTAATTTATATTTGAAAAGATACACGTTTTATAGTTAACGCATAGTTGCAATATTTTTTTCTATCACTACATTTGTGAGAAAGAAATGCTGAATTCAGATTTTTCATTTCAGAGACAAAATGTATTTATTCACAAATACTTTTGTAGGTACAACCTACAATATTATTATATTCATTTATGATACGGAGCAAATGTTGTAGGCTTTTAAAGGTTCTCATTAGGCACTTAAAAGTGTCGTTATGCCAACGAATTTTGAAAATCATAATTAGTGCGCCGCACACGTTCTTTACAGTGTTAATTTGGTTTAAATGTTAAGAAATTATGAAACTGAAAATAGCTTGGCGTAATGTGTTTAAAAAAACAGTATGACACTTTTCAAAAAAAATCATACGTGTAAGTAGTAAATCTTTTATAGTAACCGGCAAAACTATTTCACACAGCAATAAAAATACGATTTTGTATACAAAAACAGGTTAGGTTTTACATGCTATTAGTAAGAAAAGAAAGCATCTCGTATTCGTAAAACTCACGATCTTTAAGGCAATAAGCTCGTAACTACATAAAACATGACTCATTCAACACCTACAAAACTTATTCGCATAAGCAAAGTCTGGCGATGCTCGGCGCAAGACATCACGAAGGCCCAAATGACGAAACAAATCGAGAAATGGGGACCGAACATTTCGGTCATGTCAGTTCAAGATTTGTATCATTCTCTGGGCCCGCTGGTTAAGCACAATGCTCGGTTACAGGGAAGAGTCTCCCACTGACCGTGTTGGAGTGACGTCGGAGGGCGAAGGCTCCCAGGCCGTGGAAGGCGCTACTGAGCTTGCGAGAGGCGGACTCGGGGGCCGTGATCGTGAAGGTGGGGATATGGAGGTGCGAGCCGGCAGAGTGCGGCCCCGATGTCCCTCCGTCCGGCAGGTGGATGTGGAGGAACGAGGCTCCCCGGCGTCGCGCCTGCCCCAGCCGGCTCATTTCCGAAGTCACGCATATGCTGTTGCTTTTGTTTCTCTTTTGGCCCGGGGCGATCTTATCGATATCGCCAGCCACCTCATCGTGGCTCGAGCGCCTCCTAGGCGCGTTCGAAGCGGTGGGTGGCGAGCGCCGCGCGGTCACTCCGAGGCCGGGCTCGTCCGGTCCGGAGACGGCGGGCGTCTGTCCGTCCAGACCGGAGAGAGGAGCCGCGCTCTCCGCTCGGGAGCTCGGAGCTGAAGATTCCTCCGGGAGAGCCGGCAGCCGGTCCGGATGGCGCTGCCCGGACGAGATCGGCGGCTCCGAGGCCAGGGCCTCGAGCGGAGGCCGGGACACATTGACGGGCGCGTGGAGGGTGGCGATCAGCTTCCTCACGTGCGCGTACCTCTTATCGTTCTCGCTTGACATTGAACTCGCTCGCGCTCATCACTCGCACTCGCACTCGCTCGCCAGTCTCGTCACACGGCGGACTGTCGGACTTTTGCGCCTTTTCCGATTGATCTTTGCCGAACTAGCGATACTTTGATGAGGAAGAACAATATAGGAAGCTTCTGTTTTCCCTGAATACATTTATTTTTTCTTTATCTATATCTTATTAACATACGATCAAAAGAACGAAATCATTTCCTGAAACACACAATGGGTACATCCATCCAGGTACATCGAAATATAAAAACCGCGTTTTCACTAAATAGGAGAATACATTTTGCTGAAAAGAATACCACCATTTGAAAGCACTCGGTTGGTGTATGTAAATATTAAATATGTTCAAACATAATTTTATTCTTATTCTAAAGAAAGTTGATTGTCCTTAATTATCAAAATCATATTATGGTTATTTTACAGAAGTTTGTAAAAGAGTTTTAAAAAAAAAGTAACAAAATAGAAACAAAAAATATTATTTACTTAAATGTTACATACTATTCTGTTTTGAAACAATCTGACGAATGAGCAAGTTCAGTGCTGCGGGAAATCGGAAATAAAAAAATGTTTTCTTACATTTTTCTTCAAATTAAACCATTCAAGTACGATGAAGATTCTTGAAAATGTATAAAAAAAATAATAGAGATGATTTCAATAAAAACGAAATACGTTGAACGGCGTCACTAGTTCTTCCGAATCAACCAATGATAGAGTGTTGTGTTAGATTTCCAGTTTACAGGAAGCCAACTCATCAATCAGCAGAACTCACCAAAGAGAACTTGTGACGTCACACGTGGAGAAATTTCAAAATTATAAAACTTTAAAAACACATAAAAATATTGAAAAAAAAATTGGTTTAGTTTATAGTCTATTAACAAATAATAAAAAAGCACTAAAATTCCTCATTGTATGCTTGCAATTTGGCAAAACTTTAGATATTGTATGGTTTCTTTATTTAGTCATAAAATAATAATAAATTTTACAAATTAGTATTACACATAAGCTTACAGATATTATTGTCCATTTTTAATCCAAATTATGCTATATTTTTTTTGATATGGAGACTATTGTAGCAGACTCTCAGATACTTTTTGGCAACTCATTGAACACTTTTAAGCCTTTATAAAAAAGGTTGTTTTGAGTAGCAGTCAATCTTACCCCA
This sequence comes from Micrasema longulum, assembly GCF_059751315.1. Taxonomy (NCBI): domain Eukaryota; kingdom Metazoa; phylum Arthropoda; class Insecta; order Trichoptera; family Brachycentridae; genus Micrasema; species Micrasema longulum. Next base: position 648,346 of record NW_028277544.1, read on the forward strand.
GGAAGCCTGAAACCGTGATGTAAGTAATCGTATAAATATATAAATAATGTTTAAAACGAGACGAAATAAGAATTTAAGAAACGAATTATAAAAAATAAAGAATCGTTAATAACAATGTGCAGAAAATAAAATAGCATTATCTACTCAAATACACTTATCCACAATAATAATTAATATTTAAGTGAATATGAAAAAAAATCGAATATTTCACGTCATATAATATTTATTATTTTAGCACGAAATAAAATAAATAATATCATATGCGCAAATAATCTAACGCGATAACATAATATTATACTAATTAGACTGGATGATATTGAAACAGGATTCTAGCCAAAACATTTGCAATAGATGCTTCTAAGAAAAAAATAAATAAACAAAAATCGATCACGATGCGATGTAAAATTGGATATGATATTATGATTAAATTCACAAAAAAATTGGTGGTTTTCCCTGCAATATCTTGCATAAAACATAACAAAAAAAAATGCGAAAAAACTAGGATTCTTAGGAAGAATTAGGAAAAAACTATATTTAAATTCAAGTAAATTAGTGTGCCAATCTATTGCAATGCCACACTTGAAATATTGCTCTACTGTCCTGTTTCTTTAAAACGATACAGAATTGAAAAAAATAAAGTCTTACAGAACAGGGCAATGAGTGTGGTATTGAAGTGGTGTGGTCCATACACCAGGATTCAATTTACTTTAGAGAAATTAAATATCCTGCAGATTAAAAAAGACAATTCTGTTCAAAACTCTTTTTATTTATAAGTTGAAAAACAGACTGCTTGGTACACGATGAAAAGTATACAGAGGAATAAGGATTTCCACAGTTATGGAACGAGGAGTGGAGGTGATTTCAGGCTTTCTAAGGTGAAACTGACTGGAACTCAAAACAACCTTTACTATTTAGGTTTAAAAATGTTTAACGAGTTGCCAGAAAGTCTCAGGGAAGCTGAAAGCATCTCGACTTTTTGAGCGAAATGTTATTTGTATGTAATTAGGGATAGAAATAATTTATTTATGTATTACGTAAATTTTTAGATATATTTAATTAAGGTAAAATTAGTTTAAATATTAATTAATCATATTGTTTACTATTAAGTAAATTTGAATTAATCTGTAAATTTATCGTCTAAACAAATAATAATAAAGTTAAATTTAGCAATAAGGAAGTTTACTGAATTTAAATTAAATAAATATTTTACTTTTGAACTAATCCAAATACATTCGTCCATTACACGAACCTATAATATGATTGGCGAACAAGTTTGTGAATGATGACGACATATTAAAAATGCACGCAATTTCAACAATATTTTATTATTTTTACGAAATTAAATTGTCCACGAAAACATTTATACTTAGGGTACCACTAAACTTCCTTATTATTTTTTTAAAAATATTTAACTTTAAATCGGGCGTTGGTTTTATTTAAAAACATACGAGATTAATACTGCTTCGGTTAAGCAGACTTAGGCTTTTAGAAACCGTTCCTGCCACAACATCAGTAGACAGCATGGTGTCACAAATAATATGAGTTTCACACGCGACTCGACTAACAGACACAATTGAAAGCTACAAAATTGAAGCCGTAAAGAATATATTTGGAGCTCGGAGCGCGGGACGACTGAGTCAGCCCGTTCAAGACAGACTCGTGAACTAGAGAAGAGGTACGAGCATGCAGCTACTAAATACTAATTTCGAACTGCTAACATACGAGTCCGTGAGATATAATATTATTATCTCTATGAGCTATGAGCATCGATTGGAACGGAGCGACGAATGTGGAATACATTGACAGTTTCGAGTTCGCAGATTTTCCGGGTTATGCAAGTGTCACTTTGTTGCAGAAGCACAAAATATTATTTTTTTCTGCAAACATTTTAGATACAACCAAATAAGGCATTGTGGCTCTTTCTTTAATCAAACCAGAGTTCGTGCGTGAAATAATACGCCATATAAACAGTTTATAAATAGACACTTCGTGGATATTGTCATGTTTTTATACAAAATTTGAATGAACTTGGGTGGGTGCTATAGTAATTGGACAAGGTATAATAATTGGACACTCCACGTGCGATTGTCAAAAATAAACGTAGGAATTTATCTCCACCATATCATACAATTTTTTGGCGTGTTCTTTCTTTAAATTAACGCGTTACGTTTACTTATTTTTGACAATTGCATTTAGAGTGTTCAATTACTATAGCACGTCCAATTATTATAGCACCCAAGAGAGCAACTTGGAGTCTGTAGAATTTCTATTTCATATGAAAATGATGTTAAGATAATGCTTTAGCCGGTAATTCAATAGAAGTGCCCTATTCACAATCGAGTGGAGAGGTATGGATAAAGGAAATGCGGAAAGCGTATTTTATTAAAAATACGTTCACTTAAATAATTGCGTAGATCTTCACGGTCACTGTTATCAATATGTATCTTTTTTGCTGTGATTCCGTGTAACGAATTCCGGGAACGAATCCAACTTACGCGGAATCACCCATAAAAGATACATATTGATGTGTTCACTCGTTTAGATAAGTGATGACATATTTTAAGAGTCTTGAAGTAGGAATGGATTGTGTTTATGGAAAGTGCTTAGTAATGTTATTTTAGTGATTTTAAACTAAATTTGAAAAGAACATGTTGCTATGTTTTATAGTCCTCAAAACAAATAACAACTGGAGTGTTTTCGACTCGATGGCTGCTGTCAGGTAAAAATCTTGGTTGGCGCGTTCGCCTACTATTTTTGAGGTTCTGAGTTCGATTTCTGGTAGGGTAGATGTAGAATATTGATTTTAAATGTCGTTTAAGCTGTCATTGTTCCTGGACTGGCATCTGAAGCGTAGGACTGATCCCCTTGCCTTCGTGTGTATAGAAATACGCTGCATTTTGTTAACAAATGCAGATGAATGATGATGAAACAAATAACAAGGGGTATTCTCATAGCGATATTTTTGTAAAAAATTATGACGAAAAAGTGCTTCACAAATTGACTATAAATAAATCACGTATTTACATTTTTGAGAATTTTCCTAAAACAGAAGAGAAAAATTAGATTTCTTTTGTTAAACTATGTCGCATGAATGATATGTAAAACGCATTCAATCCGCACGTATATTTTTATATCAGGATTTTTTTTCATAAAATCGACTTTATTTTGTCTCGACCAAAAATGAATGATTAATCATAATAAACTAATGCTGTTATATATAGAGTTATTCTTATCTGAAGAACGGCTGATAGAAATAACTAATCTAATGAAGTTTGAGCCTACAGAATTTAGTCAGCGCGTGGCAGATTGGACACGGTCAATGATAAATGCACAAGTTTAATAATAGCCGATTCAACATTATCAGTATCTAATTTGATTCATTATGCAGTCGAAACAATTTAGACAGATCTTATTTTTAAATTGAATTAGTTTCACAATTGCACCATAATAACATATTTTTAAAAGTTTAATAAAATATAAACATATCACGCGTATTAAAAAAAAATTGAGAAAAATAATTATATTCTGTGTCTTCCCTGCTATTATACCCGATCCAGTGATTACAAAAATATTGATGTATTTCCGTAATTAATAACTAATTGAATACTTTACCTTTAATATAATAACTCTTATCTAGTAAGGTCCCTATATCACCGGAAAACTCCGTAATTAAGAATATAAACAAATAAGTAAAGAGCCATAAAATATAGAATTAATTCACCATGGAACCTAAATGATTGTCAATTAGGACGTTTGAATATTAAAAAATCATTTGTTGATTTATTATAATGGGTACCTACAGTAATGTGAAATTTAAATGTTTTAGCTTTTCATTAGGTAGTAATTATTACTCTACAAACAAAACGTAATTATTACTATACAAACTCTATTCTAGAAACTATTCTACAAAAAAACGTAATTGTGGTAAATAAAGTATATCAGCTCGATCTTGATCCAAAAATATTTCAGAAATGCTTCTTCGATTTTGAGCTCTTCATAAGAGTCATATAAACTATCATCACTATCACTTAGAAGTTGATCGTTATTGTCGAATTCACTTTCGGAATAGGTTGAGCTGCTAAGCTTCCGAGTTTCTAGGTGAGGTATTATTATTTCTATATCACTTTTAATATCCGTTATCATTTTAAATGATATACTTTGTATATTTATTCACAATAAAAAGGACCCTTTGCAGAGTTAACTTGTCAGTTGGAGTAATAAAGTAAGATTAAAAATATATATAAATGTACACAATATGTAATTTACCACAGCTGTTTGTAATTTCAGCAACTGTTGTCTATCTCGCTCAATCCATTATGCGTGAACTAGCTATTAGTGAAACGGAATATTTTTCTTGGAAGTGATATCAATTTGTGAGACAGTTGTACGAAAACATTATTTTTTAAATTAAAATTATATTATAACATCTACCAAGAAATAACATCACTTCTTAGTACATTTACCCGTTATCACGAAGTTTCAATCTAAATAACTCCATACAAACATTTGGACATACTCAAAATATTGTTGATCGAAATAATTTGCATAAGAAAAATATTTTTTAAGTTTTTTTAGGCATTACCTAGGAGGTGAAATAATTTATCCAGATGAAACTCGCCGAATTCAATAAAGGTTTCAGCTCTTTTAGTTTGCAAAAGTCAACAGATGCAAGAGTTGAGGTAATGTAAAAATAATCGTGAATGGTGAATATTTCGCAGTGTGTAAAGTGGCCATTTAAAACAGCCAATTACAGATCATAAGTCCTGTAAATGCCTAGACTTCTATATTCCCTTGGCAAAAATGTGTTCCCTCTCTGTTGCAACAAATTTCAAGATATATTTTACTCAAATTTTGTTTAGCATGCATTGATGGAAGTGGTAGGTTTGATAATAAGGGCACTTTGCCCCGCAATCAACAACAAAAACCACCATAGTACTGTCGTTTCAATAATAACTATTAAAACAATGCGCCTTGAGATTGCTGCGCGAGATCATTTTTGTTTGTTTTTATTTTCCATTAAGAAAGGGTTTACAACCGCTGTACGAGAATGTGTTGCGGGCGGCACGAGTTGTCCATCTTGCTCACTCCACTGGGCTTGAATTAGATATTTATGAAATGGAAGATTTTTCTTGGAATTGCTATTAATTTTTAAAACAGTAGTGTGTTTGGAAAACAACGTATTCGATAAAATATTTTTAAAATGTATTAACCCTTATACTGCTAAACAACGATATATCGTTGTTGTTAATCCCTATCATAAAGTTCTAACTAGACTGATGCTGACGTCATAATCCCCAAAAGGGTAAATGAATTCGGGAACTGCTTGTTGCACTTAACCGTCAGTGGTATAAAACATTTTCAAAACATAAAAATGACTTATTCGACGGGTTATTATTTACTTTCGTACCTATTTCAGCCCTACGGAAAATTTTATACAAAAAATGTTTTCTTACGCGCTGTAAAAATTTAAGCATTAAATTGTACGGCAAAGTTTCTTGAAAATGAATAAAAAATCATTAAAAATATTTTAATGAAAACGAACAACTTTGAACGACGTCACTTGTTCATATGAATCAATCAATGATAAGAGGGTTGTGTAAGATTTCCGGTTTGCTAATCGTCAATGGACCAATCAACAGAACTAACCGAGAAAAAGTGGAAGAGAACTTGCGACGTCACACGCGGATTAATGTCAGAAATACAAAACTTTAAAATATCGTAGCGCTGATAATACGATACATAAAAATTGAAAAAAAAAGCTTTGTCTATGAACATTTTTTTTTTTAAAACCTCTAAACATCCTCATTATAAATTTACTTATGTTGTTTAAATTCGCAGTGCTTTTAAGAAAAGAGAAACGACTAAACACGGGAAACTTCTAGCTAGTCGGGACCTGAAACTGAACTTTTTTACATTCCAAAAACAGTGAAATAAAAAATAAATCAATGTTAATAGTTAGATTTTTAATCACTTTTATGATATTTGAGGAAAATAATTATATTTGGTGTTTTCCCCGCTATTAAACCCGAGTCAGTGATTACGAAAATATTTAAGTACTTCCATAATGAATAACTAATTGAATACTTTACCTTTAATACAATAACTCTTATCTAGTGAGGTCCCTATATCACCGGAAAATCCCATAATTAAGAATATAAACAAATAAGTAAAGAGCCATAAAACATAAAAATAATTCACCATGGAACCTAATGATTGTCAATTAGGACGTTTGAATATAAAAAAAATCATTTGTTAATTTATTATAATGGGTACCCACAGTAATGGGAAATCTAAATGTTTTAGCTGTTCATTAGGTAGTAATTATTACTCTACTAACAAAACGTAATTATTACCATACAAACTCTATTCTACAAACAAAACGTAAATGAGGTATATCAGCTCGATATTGATCCAAAAATACTTCAGAAAAAGCTTCTTCGATTTCGTGCTCTTCGTAAGAGTCATAATCTAAATTATTATCACAACCACTTAAAAAAATATCGTTATTGTCATATTCACTTTCGGAATAGGTTGAGCTGCTAAGCCTCCGAGTTTCTCGGCGAGGTACTATTATTTCTTTATCACTTTCACTATCCGTTATCATTTTGAATTATATATTTTGTAAATTTATTCATAATAAAAAGGACGCTTTGCAGAGTTAAATTGTTAATTAGAGTAACAAAGTAAGATTAAAAATATATATAAATGTAAAAAATATGTAATTTACCTCAGCTGTTTGTAATTTCGACAACTATTGTCTATCTCGCTCAGTCCATTATGCGTGAACTAGCTATTATCGAAACGGAATATTTTTCTTAGAAGAAATATCAATTTGTGAGACAGTTGTACAAAAACATATTTTTTTAAAATTTAAATTATATTATAACAACTACCAAGAAATAATATCACTTCTTTGTACATTAACCGGTTATCTTTAGGTTTCAATCTAAATAACTCCCTACAAACATTTAGACATACTCAAAATATTGTTGATTAAAATAACTTGCATAAAAAAATTAAAGTAATTTTAGGCATTACCTAGGAGGTGAAATAATTTATCCAGATGAAACTTACCAACATCAATAAAGGTTTCAGCTCTTTTAGTTTGCAAAAGTCAACAGATGGAAGAGTTGAGGTAATGTAAAAATAATTATGAATATGTATGTGTAGACATACCCAGAATAGTGAATATCTCGCAGTGTGTAAAGTGGTAATTTAAACCAGCCAATGACAGATCATAAGTCCTGTAAATGCCTAGACTTCCATATTCCCTTGGCAAAAATGTTTTTCCTCTCTGTTGCAACAAATTTCAAGATACATTTTACTCGATTTTTGTTTAAATGCATTGATGGAAGTGGTAGGTTTGATAATTTATAACAGAGCACTTTGCTCCGCAATTAACAAAAAAACTATAATAATTATTTCGTTTCAATAATAACAATGCGCCTTGAGATTGCAGTACGAGATCAGTTTGTTTGTTTTTATATTCAATTAAGAAAGGGTTTACAACCGCTGTACGAAAATTGTCTATTTGCGGCACGAGTTGTCCATCTTGCTCACTCCATTAGGCTTGAATTAGATATTTATGAAATGGAAGATTTTTCTTGGAATTGCTATTAATTGATAAAACAGTAGTGTGTTTGGAAAACAACGTATTCGATAAAACATTTTTGAAATGTATAAATAAGAGGATTTCTGATTAGATTCTTGAAAAACTGCGTAGCAGCGTAAGGGTTAATAATAAGATTTCTGATTAGATTCTTGAAAAACTGCGTAGCAGCGTAAGGGTTAAAAATACTGACAATAAATTTTCCGCTTGTGGTAAAGGAATTCATTACAAGAAACAAGTAAGAATAATACATTATCTACAAATATTCAAATAAATTTACATAATATGTAAAGGTTTCAATTTTAAAACGGGTGTAATTAAATTTACGGTGGAAAATATTATAAAAATATACAAATAGCTTAGCCGTACGTAAGAAGTTGGTAAATACAAGGATGAAGATACTACATTTGGAACATAGCCTGGTGCCCTGGGCTATATATATATTGGCAAATAAGAGGTTTTGCTTTGGGGATGTGGAGGAAGTATAAATACAGCTTATTTATAATTACACTGGCTTCGGGAATTACACTGGCCACGTTTTTCACGGAGGGTGGAATACAAACTATGTTAGCTTAGTCACTGCACAACTCTGCTCCGGAATATCTAAGGGAACTTTGCATTCCAGATGAACTAGCTGACATACGTCTTACGCTTAGATCAGCTACATCTACGTCGAGAGGAAAATTTATTATACCTCTACGCAAACAGCGCACTAAATTCGGTGAACGCGCATTTGCGGTCGCATGCCCTCTCCAGCAGAAGTGCGAAATTGTGAGAGCGAAGTGATGTTTCGTAAAAATCTTAAAACCAACTTGTTATCTAAATCATTTGAATAAATTCGTAGCATTGGATAGCAAGTTATTTTACTTAAATTACAAATTTAAAAAGTTAAAATCGAATGTATTTTTTCACTTTGTAAAGCGCCCTTGCTATAACGAAAATGGCGCTATATAACTTATCCATAATAATAATAATAATAACGTATATTTTGGTGATAAGTATTGGGATGTAATAAGACTAAAAACCGGTCAAAATAAAGGTGTTTTAAACGGCGAACGATTGCAACCGGTTCTATTTATATTTATTTACTTAGATATTATTGAACAGTAGACACTGCAGGGCCATTGCTAACAGATGCCCAGAGCGATGAATACTGTAGTAGCATGATTTATTGAGTATTAACAGAAATTCAGTGGCGGATCGATCGATCGATCTATCGAGTAAACGTTTGTGTTTTTGTTCAAATGTAATGTTAAATGAAAGAAAACAGAGTATAATAGCAATATTTGAATATATTGAACAAAACGCACAACTATAAAATTATGACTAGAACGAATTGCGTAATATCAAAATATTGCCGTATTCATTCATTCAAATATTGTCTTGGTTTATTAGTTATGTAGGAATTGCTATTCCATGCATTTTATTTATTATTTCATTATTCCATGTCCGCTCCCTAGTTGGAGCATACGGTGTCCACAAAGATCCTCCAAGCATCTCTGTCGGCTGCCAGCTCCTGTGCATCATCCCAAGTCAGGTTCGCGTCCCGTAGTTCCGACACGAACTGCCGATGAACAGTCAGCAGTGGAAGTCCAGGACGTCGAGAAACTGACGCCTTGTAAAGCAGGCAAGCGTGGTTAAGGCTCTCGCGAGGCATCCGCACCACATGGCCAAGCCAACCGTATCGCCTTCGCTTGATGACAGTTGTCACCGGAGTTTGCTGCGTCCGTTCTCTTATTACTTCATTCCTCACAAAGTCAAACCACCGCACACCCAAGATTCTTCTGAGACACCTATTCTCAAAACTTAGAATTTTGCTGTTTTGGGCCCTAGTGAGGTGCCACGATTCGCATCCGTAGAGGAGAATAGGAGTTTTGCAGGCGTTATATAGGCGGCATTTGGTTTTCACTGAGGAAATATCCGATCTCCAAACAGCCTTCATACTGTTAAATGTGGCGCCTGCTATTCGTAGCCGCACTCCTAGTTCTTTTTGAAAGCTGTCATTTTCCGTAACATATACTCCCGGTATTTGAAACTCTCGACTCTTTCGATGACTTGGTTTGACAGAGTCAGGGGATTTTGGGCATCTATCAAGGCATGAAGTGTTACACAGTACATGGATTTTTGCAATATTGATTTTTAAACCCATCCATGCGGAGTACCTATTTAGGCTATCTACAGTGGCCTGAAGACCCCTGACTGAATCGTCAATTATAAACGCATCATCGGCATACTCTAGGCCGCAGAGTTTTCGGGAAGAAAAACATGGATATTCCACGATCTAGTGGAATTAGTTCCTACGATGAAGTCCATGAGGATTATAAAAAGGAACGGTGCAAGGGCGCAAACTTGACGAACTCTGGTGGTGACCTCAAACCAATCTGTGACAACATCGTTGATTCTGATTCGGCATTCGCTATTTGAGTGAAGGGCTTTGACGAATGTTATACTCTATTATTATTGATTTATTTAAACTTTTTGTACATTTCCTCCCGTTTTAAACAAGCCAAGAAAAGCAATAACAATTAGATATACTACACATTATAATATATACAGACAATGCAATTTAAGCTATCACCAGCAAAGTTCGTAACTACAGTTTATCTCGATTCCTTCGCATTCATCAAATTCTCCTCCAAACTCCTTTCGACTAGGTCCATAGAGTAAGATCGAGACATCTCAGTATTACAGTAACACTACATTCCCAATATCCCCGCATATCTCCTTTCTCTTCCTTAATCTCTCCTCCTTTCCTTTTTCCTCTTTCCTCTTTTTTTCCTTTTTCCCATTGAGTAATAGTTTTGATTTAAGGTAATTGATAAACAAATACGTTTATTTCTATTTTTATATATTTTTAGCTTTTTATTTATTTTTTATTGAATATGTTCTGTAACTTGAATTATAAAAATAAAACTTTTATTCTATTGGTTGGTTGGAAGAAATTGCCATTTGGCAATAAGCCCGCCAATGTACAAATAACATTATGTACAAAAAGTTAAATAAATAAATAAATATAGCTGAAAAATATTTTAGTAATGTGGTAGTGTTTTTTAGACGATTGTAAGGAAAGGTTAAAAGTAAATTCGAAGAAGAAGTTAAGTCAGTTAGAAGGTAAATAATATTTTAGGTTGTAAAATGATTTAAATAAAAAAAAAGTAACTGACTGCAAGATTGATTTTCTAAGTGATAAAATATATTCAGCTTAAAATGCAAGTTTATAGATCCAAACCAGTTAAGAAAAATCTGAAAAATCGAGTTTTATCACAGATAAGCCGGTAGGGTACATCTAGTGGTAATAATTCTACATTTATTTTCTCTTTGCATATCCAAGTTCAATCGATTTAACTTGAAAAGCTCTAAACTAATATCTGGGAAACTGCATAAACAAAATTGCTTCGATATTATTCCACAAATACATTTCATGACTTTCATGTGCGCCGAGAAATGTCAGAGTTTGGCTTTCAGTGGAGTGTCGATATGATTCAGATGATGGATGCTTTCCGACTGAAACGTTCCATTTATTATGGTGCATGTGTGTGAGAGGTGTGCATGTGTGTGAGATTTAGGTGTGCATGTGTGTGAGAGTGAACACAAGTACATAACATACAATCGTGGATTTCTGCTTTAGTTGCGTGTTTATTTTATTTATTCATTTACTTTAGTTAGTTGATATGATTTTTTTAAGTAGGTGGTACCTATGCGTAATGCGCGGCGCAAAATACTGGATCCAACAAGTTCACCACTGTATCAGTAGTATTTTATAAAAAGAAATATTTATTACTAAGAATAAAGGACTTAACGATAGAATAAGACTTCCATATAAAAAACGGATTTTTTTTTTGTATAAAGAATAAAATATATAATAAAATGTTTGAACGTGTGAAGAATAATAAATTAAGAAGAACCTTGTTTACTGTATTTTTTTTACGAAGGAACTGTTTTATTTAGCAAATTTCGTACCAAAATATAATAGTTAAAATTATTTTGAAAACCTTTTTTTTCTAAAGGTTCTAAGGCTGAAATTGATTGCAACAGAAAGGGAAAACATTTTTATAAAGGGAATGTGGAGTTTAAGGCGTTTAAAGGGTAATATATAACACTTTAAAAAAGGAAATATGGAAGTCTATGTATTTAGAGAGATTCCCTTTGTTTTCCCTCTCTTTTGGAATAAATGACAATCTTGACAATTCTCCAAGGGGTGGAATCCAGCTTTGTCTATAGACATTTGAACATACTCAAAATATGTTTACTTCCAAGGTACGTATTTACATTTTTACTCAATAAGTCTTAAATTAATTAACTATAAGGTTTACTGAAAAAAAAAACATCCGAGTGCTCATGAAGAATGCCTTAGGCCACCCTTTACGGTGCAAGGCCAAGGGTAACATATCACGAGTACATTGTGTGTATAATATAATACTTCACTAATTATTAATAATTTGAAATCAGTACAGATAAATTAATAAAATAAAACATGAAATCAACGCTATGCTTTGGTTCTGTGGTAGCGAAGTAGCTTCTGAAATGGGTGGTAAATTAATAAATACGCTCTATCACAACTTGATTCCCATCTGCCAATAGTGTGTTATTTACCACTCGTTGAAATTAGCACCAAAAAATAAAATATTTGGGTAAATCATAAGAACGCAAATATTTTTTTTTTTACAATTTATTTATTTCATAATCGTATTATCATTAAAGAATGTAAAAAAAAAATACGGTGGTTAATCGTGTTCAACTGCCGGCTGAAATATTAATTAAAAATATTCAGGTTTTAAATAAATATTATATTGTTCTCGGAATGGCATCTGAAGCGTGAAACTGATCATCTATAACAAAGGAACGAGGTACGCTGCATTTAGTTAACCTAAACAGTGTCCTATTCGTCATTAGGTGCAGTTAAAAATAATATGAATTCATAGGAATGTCAATGAATTGGATTAAATAAAAACACAATTAAGCATGTAATAAAGAATTTAGGAAAGATATTTATATTTTGTACGCCCTGTTTCTTCTTTGTCTTCAAAAAAACGTAGATGAAAAAAATAAGTATTAAATTATAATATATTCGCCTCGTGGTGTAGTAGTCAGCGTAGTTGCCTACCACGGAAGAGGTCTCGGGTTCGATTACACTAGAATATATCGTAGTCCCTGGAGTGACGCCTGAAGCGTAAAACTGATAATCTTACCTCCATGTAACAAAACCGATCAAGATACGCAGCGATCGGTGTACCAATTCAGCAACCTATGAACCATCAGGTGCGGAAAGAGAATGATGATGAAATCAAAGTAATATCTATATTTAAGTCCACTGTGTTTCATTTTACTATCTCGGAATAGGGAAATATCAGGTTTCTTTAAAAACATTTTGAAAGTAATAAAGGTCTATGAAATACAGTCCAGTAAAATAAACTGCTAATTATTAGTAGCAAAAAAATATTTTTTAATTGGTAATTTTGAATTCCCGCAAACACCGTCATTCCATTGGCCACGTCCCTTGTACGTCACGATTCATGTTTATTTGTTCCTGGACATCAAAATTTGTTTAGAACACTATCACGAATCTTGACGTCACAACTGTCAAGGCCAAACATGTTGCGGTTTTCTAGCGACGTATTTTTTTGAAGTTCTTTTTAAAATTTATGTATGAAAACATTTCTCCACAGAATCCATATTGATTTTGAAAATACAATTAATTATTCTAAATCCATTTCACATATTTTTGTCGGTATTCTTGGAATGTGATATTTCCCTATTAGTAGTAATTTAATAAAATATTTATATTATTGCATCGATCTTTTCACGTTTCGATTTTTCATCACTTTACATTATTTAAACATATAGTAATAGGGGCTTGCATAAGTTCCCGCTGTTTCCCGACGATGGTGTTATCTTAGCCTTTTTACATCGGGTAATACTACAGCCAACTTCATCGTGAAGCTCCATTATTAGACTTAAAATGACAGTATACGAGTATGTTATTCCGCCGAAGCGTAAACAACATGTTTTTTCGTAGTGTTAAACGTGTCGAATTTCGTGCCAAAAAATAGTATTTCCGGAGAATATTGCAGCATTATTTTTTTCAAAAAAAATCTGTAGCTGAAGTACATATAATGCTCTGACGGAACATCACCGAACATCATCATCATATCTGCTCTGCACCATGATAACCTGGTCGTCCTCAAACTCAACGAAACCATCGCAGGAAATCGCTATCGATTACAATTGATGCGTTAAGGCGAGCGTTGAAGTAAAAACGGCCGCAATGCGAAGAGAGACACGACAAAGTAATTTTGCAGCATAATAACGCTCGGCCACATGTTTCAAGGCCAGTCAAAACATATTTGGAGACGCTCAAATGGGGAGTCCTACCCCACCCGCCGTATTCACCGGATTATGCTCCTTCCGATTATCACTTGTTCCGATCGATGTCTAATGGCCGGGCTGAGCGGCACTTCCATTCTCATGAAGATGCTAAAAAATTGATCGATTCGTGGATAACCTCAAAAGACGAGTCGTTCTTCGAGATGGCATTCGTATGCTACCAGAAAGATGGAAGAAAGTAGTCGCTAGCGATGGGGGCAGTACTTCCGATGACATGTTCTTTACTTATTTCTTAAAAATAATACAATAGTTTTCATAAAACAGCGAGAACTTATTTAAATCCCCGATACAGTTTTTCTAATCAATAATCAAGAGCCGAAGTAGTTGAATAAATGGAAGACAATCTGACTTATTAACTAAATAATTCATTCAAATAATGAAATAAATTCTGAATAGTCCGGAGGGTATGAGGAAAACAATAAAATGAATTAAGCAGAATTAAGTAATCGATAGTAAACACAGTAATGTTAATATTTTGTTCTGGATATCATTAGTCACATTGTGAGCACATGTTTTGGATCAATATTATCGAGTTCAATAGCATAATACAAATTATTGACGTAGATAATTGTTTATCGGGTCACATAGTAACAATGTGCTACTAAGTTAATTCACTCGCAATCGAAGTCACTGCCTTTCCGATCTATAACCTCCTTAAGATCACAAAACTGCGTGTTGGAAATTGAACACGGTATTGGAAAACTATATAGAACATGCGATAGTAAATCGATTGTCCAGCCAGACATTTCCAAATTACAAGTTAAAGAAAATAACTATTTAAATGGTGACCAAAAAACTAATATTGTTGTTTTACATATGCACGATGTTTAGTGATTGTGTACATTGGCAATATGTCTTCTTTATCCGTAAGACACTTGGAATGGTCTTAAAATGTACAAGTATTTAGGCATTATTTTTGGTAGCTTTTTGGGATTATCTGAATAGTTCATTAAAAAGGTATTTTTCGGGAATGTCTTACTATTTTAACTGGACGGTTGAAATATTATTTTTCCTTTGATAGCACTAGATATGATTTTAATTATTAAGTCATTAAATACATTTGATTTTACCACCATCTACTGGAAATGATATCACACAAACAGTTGTGTAAAAAACTGATTTAAAATTACGTAAAATTATTACTTTTAATAGAATTTATGTTAATTTGTGGTCTAGCGAAGTGTTGACCTCATGTACATAATATGTTTAATTGAGTTTATATATTCTAGCAGTCATTTATTGCTGAAAACTTTCAATATACCATAACAAAACAAGACAAAATCAAAAAGATCGAACGAGCGCCAATAGTAATTTTGCAAAATTAATGTACATACGTTAAAAATGTTATTTACCAGACTTTGGACGGTTTTGGTAAAGGAAGATTTTTTGAACATTTTGAATAGAAACTATCTCCCTATTGCCCGAAGAGTTCACTCTTACAAGTGTACCGAACCAGTCGGCACCACTAAAGTATTTCTACTGGCGCAAAATGCGACTGAGATGATACTAAGACGCGATTATAAAATCTCAAAAATCGGCCTTATAAATTAAGATATAATCTGAACAAACTAAGACCACACATTGCTAATTAAAGCGAGTAAACCGTTTAACAAAAGGTTGTTTAATCAAGAAAGTCAATATAGGATCAAGATACGGTTTAACTGATAATAATTGCGGTCGTATAATATATTTATAAACTGCAAGTGTACATTAGACACATAATATTTACTAAAGCTTTTGCTTCTGCAAAACCAACAGCAGATTCACTTTTGCCCTATCTTTTAAGCGCAAGATGCACTTAAGGAGTGTCTCATTTATTTGAACAGCAGGTATCTAGTTGATTTGAATAGTAAGATAAATAATTGATGTCCCTTAAATACTTTTTATGCATAAATGATTAACTGTGTTAAAAGCATAAGCTTAATACAAATTCCACCTGCGGTTTATGATATTATAATGATTTTAAATAGAAGTACTCATTAAGACAAATATTAAGTTAAGCTATAATCTCTCGCTAAGTTATTTACGTAATGAAGTATGTTTACGATTGAAACCGCAAGCGAGTGTTTTATCTGACCAAACATATGAAAATAATTTATGAATGTACATCTTAAATCGGTTGAAAAACGAACCCGTTGTTTGCTATTGAACCATATTCATTGGAAAAATCTTATGCATAGCGAATTTCCCTTTACGGTTTCGTGGAATACCATATTACGCTGGTTGATACACAAGTATCGGAAAATTTTAAAACATAAATTTTTTAATCCATTATGTAATTAAATACAAATTTACATTGGTAATGATTATAATCTTTACCAAATTAATATACACTAAGATAATAAATCTTAGGAATATTTTTTTTAAATACGGACAACATTCCGACTCAATGTGACACAAAGAAAAGTGTAATATCAATTTCTCCCGCTATACCAAGCAGGGATTTTGTTATATGGGATAGAATTTCAGATCCCATATTTTTGTTTAATAAATTATAAACAAACGCTTACGGATTATTACATACTGATTTCACTTTAATACTGACCAATTTAATTTGCTTTTAGCATGATGTGGGAAATCGCCATAATGTCAATATTTTCATTAGCTTCCGCTCTATTAAAACGACGAAGGGTTCATTGCAACATCGCGTATTTACACATATAAAATATTATTTTACATTGACATATAATACATAGACATGCCCTATAGTGTAAAATATTTTAAAAAGCAGTGACCAGAAAACGTATCCATAGTTACTAAGTACTGTTTTTTTAAAACCAGGGCTGCATTCAACGAGCATGCGTATGCTACCAAAAATTTAAGGGTACTCATTTTTGGTACACGAAAAAGTTTGTATTTTAACGTCAACAATCAACATGCATTTTTGGTGGATCCCAATAAGGTTCTCTCATTAAATTCTTTATAATTTCGACCCATTTATTTCTTTTCACCTGATTTTTAGGAACGAAAAGATAATATTAACTCACGTTTGTTATATTTTGAAAACGTATTCCTATCAGTGCACTACAATAACTAAAAAGAGGTTCGCAATTGCGCAGCTAGGCGTAGTTTGACGTTTACAAAAAAAATAAATCTTAATATCAATTGTTTTAAGCTTTGTTAATCACTCATGAACAAATATTTACCAATGAAAAGTTACACATTTTTTTTACAATGTTTATCCGAAAGGTTTTTACACGTTTTCATGGCACAAGTAGGCTTTTTTTTTTTAATTCTAAACATCACGCCTACCAGGTCGAAGATCGACGTTGATTTGAGGTTAAATGAGAAAGATGGATTATGATTGGAAGTTATTTATTAGGTAGTTACACACGAGTTACATCCTATTATTTTGTACAGAAGGAATTTACAATAGCGAACACTAGCGTAGAGCCGGTGGTCAGGCGATACGAAATGCCAAGATGAAATGTAATGAGTTTTTCCGATGCACGGCGTTTAATATCTTGTCCGAGCTGACGTTGCGACGGACTTCGCGTTCGGACCTGTCAACTTCACGGCTGTTGGTGTTGCCCTCCACAGACTAAATACGCATTGGGCATGACTGAGCGTTTGGGCATGCGTTAAGTAACATCATTTTTGAGGGCTCAGGGCATGTCTATGTATTAATATGTCAATGCTATTATATGAAAAAATGGCCGTTTGGTGGATCTGGCGTTTTAGCATGCGCCAAAAACTTCAAATAAAGGAAATATGAGGTTTTTGTCTTTCAATTTAATGTATCGAACGGTAGCTCAATATAACTCACCTATTTTTAGATTACGAATACCGGGAATGAATATGCATCATATTTTGATATATTTAGTTTATCTCTGCCTAACTTAAAAAAATAAATTGACCAACATATTTTTATCAAAAAGAGCAAATCAACTTATGAGATTAGGTTGGAATAGTTATAATTTGATTGATTAATGTATTTTGTTTTTGAATAATTTCTTTAAAAGATGTATGTATTTCAAGTAATTTATAATATGTATAGAACGAGTATATTAATATATCATACTCGATTTTTTAAATATTTTTCTTTTTAAGCACTCTTTATACTACATAATATATGTAAATGGCATAAATGCCATATATAAATAAATAAATAACACATTTGACTATTATTTATTTATTTTTCAATACATTGAGCCGCAAGTTCGATTTCTATATATACACGAAATATTTACTTAAGAGTTTTACGTCTGTCATACATAGGTTACCGTAAACAATCGCTCAAGACGTAAAAGTAATAAATCATCATCATTCCATGTCCACTCCCTAGTTGGAGCATATGGTATCCACAGAGAGCCTCCATGCATCTCTTTCGGCTGCCAGCTTATTGCGTCTTTCCAAGACAGGTTCTCGTCTCGAAGTTCTGACATAAATTGCCGACGAACAGTCAGCAGTGGACGCCCAGGACATCGAGAACCTGATGCCTTATAAAGTAGACAAGCGCGGTTAAGGCTCTCGGGAGGCATCCGCAGTATATGGCCTAGCCAACCGTATCGCCTCCATGAGCGGGTTAAGTCAACGAATATACTAATATATATTCGTTGACTTAACTGCCTTTACCTTACCAACACAGAATTTGCAACTGATGCAGCAATAAATGCGCTGACTTGATAAATAGGTGTGTATAGGGGGGAAAAGAAAAATATAATATTAGTTCATTTGCTGCCACGTCAATACATAATTCGATATATTTTCTGATTATCTTTGTGCAATTCACTATTCGATCAATCGGTTACGAGTACATTGATTTATATCGTATAGAAAAATAACGAAGTTATTAAAATAGCCGAATTCGATTCGCCAGTACTATATTACAGTATTGTGCGTTTTGTAATATAAATAATAATACAGGTGTACATAAATTAATTATAAACCTAAATACGTAGTGTTTAAAGCTGTCTGAACATTTTGTTAATTATCTCTGTTTATTAAGTTAGTCTTCTTTGTTTATTCTCAAATGTAAAAATATTTTAAAAAAAAAGTATATTGTTAAGTGTCCTCAGCACGGGTAACCCCAGTGAGGTCACATTATTTTTATTATTAATTATAGTTTGTAAGAGAAAAAATATAAATAAATAAAATAAAAAGTGGTTCAATTTTTTAATAATTTTACTTATTTACTCATGTTGGTATCTGTTATAATGTAACATCTTCTAAATAATACATCGAAAGAAAGTAGGAAGATCGGTTTTACGATTCTTACGAACGATAACTTCTTAATAAGACCGATAAAAAAAACTTACATAATTACTAACACACTAGTAAATGAAATAATGCCAATATACAATAGGACCGTCAATTTTCATATGTTATTGTACCCGTTGTTCAGCATAAATTTTCTTGCTTGCTGTGGCGTCGGTCGTTTCCGGGTTTTTCACTTCACACATTGAACCCTGAATTGGACATATAAAATACCTACACATTGACTATCCGCAAAGACGAACGCAATATTTCTTTTTATATTACATAAAGTCAAGTCATTGATTAAGTTCATTAAATTATGAAAAACAATATTTATAATTAGGTATAATGAATTTACAATGTCAGTTATGACAATATGCATTAAATACAGAAAACCATGATTCTGATTAAAGTTAACTTTTACGTAAAAAATGTTAAATTTTGTCACTTGTATGAAAAAATCAGGAAAAAATACTCACAAGCACCCCTGGGAGATTGACGAAAGAAAACATTGATAATTATGGGTATAGTTGTTACAATTTAGCGCGGAATAGATAAAATGATACTAAGAAAATTGTCAAGTATCGATTGAGATAAGATATTGTAGAAGCCACTTTCGTTCAGATAAGCAACTGAAAAAAAAAACATTATTTGTTTCGTAAACATTTAGACCTGACAACAGTTAAAAGGATACCTGTTGGAGATTCGCGACTGTATTTCTCACGAAATGGTAGTAGGGGAACAGGCTTCCATAGCTCCTCGGTAGGTTCAAGGGTACCAGCCTGTCCTGCTCTTTGGGGCCGACTCCCGTCTTCCTGGTCATCCTGCTCCCTCCTTGCGGCCGGCGAGAGAGAGACGGAGACGCTCATACCGACACCATCATCAAACCCGAACGGTCTCGAAATAATCGCACATCGCGGAATCTGACAGGTGTGGACCAGAGAGAGACGGGAAGAAAATGACGAATAACTTTCCTTTGGCAAAATAACACAGGGATTAAATTTTACGAACGGAACAAAGCGTGTCGCGTTAATTGTCGTATATATAAATCAACGTTAGTCAGAAGTTTGAAATAACACAGTTGACGTACATGTGCTTCATACGCGAATAATATTCTTGAGTTCGCATCGCTATATAATAACGCGATGCCCCGAGTGACGCCGGACGCAGTACTGATATGGCGTAGAATGATTGGGAATCGGTGTATCGAACATGGGTGACAAGTAATTATAACTTTTTCAGATACGGCAATAATAATAATTTATCATCGTAGATACGGGATTGAGGGAATTTTGTTTCTATTCGTGAGTCAAAGTTCAGGTAGGTTTACATTCTCCTAGAGCGTCTAACTTATCGTAGTCAATATTATGAAGTTTAAAAATCGTTATTATCGAAAGTAACGAACATATTTACAAATATGTATGTATTTATTTAGGCGAAACTATGCAGTTATTGCGCAATCTTATTAATTACATTACGATCTGAAGCAATACCGATCATTATTTGTTGATAAATACATAATTATTATATTGCAGAACGAAACAACACCGTTACCCCCGAGTGATTGCTAACTTTACTAAAAATAATTCCTTCCCATTGAAAGGGTGGCTACTAAAAAATATTGGAGTAGTCAGCTAGAAGACACTAAATAAGTAATCTTGTTAAAAAAAATACTCTATGTAAAAAACAAAATAAATCATTATAGTGTTTACATAACTCGTTATTTGAATCTACAATAAAATGTATATATAACTTAGCTATTTTAAAATAGGGCCCCGAATGCAACGGAAAGATAAAAGGGTTACCTTTTTAAAAAAAAAAATTAATGTAATTTTTAGTACGAAAATGTGTACGAGTATATTCGTCATTGACATAATACCAGGGGTGATATTCTAAACGCTCTCGCGGCCGTAGAAAAAACTTTGATGTATTTTGTGTGGAAATACGCGAGATAAATGTGTTTTCTACGGCCGCGAGAGCGGTTCAGAATAGCACCGCAGGTGTATGCAGGAAGTCTTCCGGTTTCACGAAGAGATGGCGCCATCGAACGCAGCGCATGAATTTGACACTACGTCAGTTTGTTCGTCTGGCATTAACCTACAAACACACACAAGTTGAGTCCGCCAAAGAACAGCTTTTTTGTTGTATCGATCGATCAGTGATCATGTCGACGTTTGTGCCTGAAAAAGAACATTTGCAGCACGCATTGTTTTCCTTATTTACTCAAAAGAAAAAGGCTGTGGAAAGTCACCTGGTAAAAACATATGATGAACACTCTCCATCGATTAGAACACGTGAGACATGGTTTTGACAATTCGGTAATTTCAATGTAAAAGACAGTGCGCGCTCTGGTAGACCACAAAAGTACGAAGACGAGCAATTCAGGCGTTACTGGAATATGACCCAACTCAAACTAAACAGCGATTGGCAAAAGCTTTAAATGTGTCACAAGAAACAATCAGCAGACGTTTGCGAGCAATGGGTAAGATCAATAAACTCGGTAAATGGAAAATCGAACGGGAAATGGAAAATCGCAGTCACTTGTGAAATGCTGCTTCAACGCCACGAAAGAAAATCATTTATGTACCGAATTGTGACGGGTGACAAAAATTGATTTATTTTGAAAACCCGAAGCGGAAATATTCGTGGCTGTCACCTGGCGAAGCCGGTCCTTCAACACCAAGGCCAAATCATTTCGGCAAGAAGACTGTGCTTTGTGTCTGGTGGAACTAGAGCGGTATTGTGTATTATGAATTCTTGAAGCCCGGCTAAACCGTTAATGCTCAACGCTATCGCGAACAAATGATTAATATAAATCACGCATTGATCAAAAGACGACCTTAATGGGCCAGAAGACATGGCAAAGCTATTTTGTTACAAGACAATGCGCCGTTTTACACAGCAAAACCGGTGAAAGACACCTTGAATTCGCTTGGATGGGACATCCTTCCGCACTCGCCGTACTCCCCCGACCTGGCGCCATCTGACTATCACCTCTACGCATCAATGGGGCACGCGCTCGCAGAGCAGCACTTCAGCAATTTCAAGAAAGTTGTAAAATGGTTCGACGAATGGTTCGCCGCAAAAGACAGACAGTTTTTCTGGCATGGTATTCATAACTTACTCGAAAGATAAGCAAAATGTGTAGAAGCTAATGACCAATATTTTGAGTGAACAAAAAATAAATTTCCCTTGAAAATTACGGGTTTTCTTTACCACAAAAACCGGCAAAAAAGAATGCATACATCCAGATGTGAATACTAAATGCCTCAAAAAGCACCCGTCTTGTGTTCCATTCAACCTAAGTTCCGGAACCTAACGTGTAGTCAGTAAACGTGAATCAGAGTAAAAAGGCGGGACACACAGCTTTGAATTCACAGTAAACTGGCATAGACAGCATTTTTTATTGTACTACGTATTTTGCACAGCAATGTTCACGCGACAACGCTTATTTTATGTAAAATAATTTCAAAATATCGTTCTATGAAGCATCATCTCTATGAATACACAAGTATATTTGTATGAAAAGTTGAAGTATCTTTGTCGGTAGCACGTAATTGAGCTTGTTTGAAATAAAAACATCATAAAAATGTACACATTTTCGGATATAAAATTCGATTGATTTAAAATAACTCTGTTAACTTCCCACTGTGATCAGGGTCCAGGTGTAGGTATCGGCGGCCTCCGTGGTCAAGACGCTTGACTCACACACGAAAGGTTCGGGGTTCGATTCCCGGAGAGAACACAACAATTAAAATGTGATTTTTCTCAAGCCTGGGTGTTCTGTGATGTAATTCACCACTGTAATTGGGCCTCCTGGCCTGTTGTGATGCAAAAATAAATAAAATAAAAAATCTTTATACCTAGTGAAGTTTGCTATTAAATTTTAGCTTATAATTCAATAATTCATATAATTCAATTGTCAATGTACTACAGTACTTATTGGGGCGTCAAAACTTAACGAAGTCCTCGTTATTATATTTTTTGCTATCGTGCGAGTTCCAAGATCGATTTTTCTTATATTCTTGTGTAATTTTTATTTAAACATGTCCTACTTGAGCACGTGAAAACCTAACCCCAACCTTTCACCTTTGTATCATATTATTAAACTCCTCGATATATTTACATTTAGAAGATTAAACCATGTTTATAATTTACTCAGCGAGATACCAGGAGGCATTTATCGCTCTACAATTGACGAAAATTCCAACCTTAAACCTTCAAACATAACAGCCAAAAGTTCATTCTCAGATGGTGTCAAACATTCCGCAAGAAATAATAATTTGTATGAAAAAATAACACGTTGACCATCTCCGCTCAATATTACAGACGTTTTCGAAGGCAAATCCATTCAACTAATATTTACCCAGGAAAAGTGAAATAAGTCATAAACAGGATTAGAAAGCATAACTGAATTATAGGAATAAATTCCATTTTATCAAATTTTAATGAAATGTTGAATTCGTAAAATACCTACGATAAGAGAATTAAATTTATGATTTTATATTAGTATCTATCCGCACATTATTCATTTAGAAAATATATTTTTTTGTAAATTTAAATAATTCAATAACCCTTTTAAGTTTCTTTATAACAGTTTATTTAAATAATTTCGTGCATTTAATTTGGTGCAAATCTTTCCTTTTATTTCTTTTACTAGAAAAAACATAAACTCTTGTAATATTTTTGTATGAGGTGAATATTTTACAAACTACAGATTAATTTATATTCATGTAATTTCTACCATATTTGAATCTTTTATTGGTTAATTCAAGTGTGAATTTCTTATTTGGTTTCAACAATATTCATTAAATTTATTTCAACAGAGGGAAAACATTTTTGAGAAGGGAATATGGAAGTCTAGGCATTTACAGGGATTATGACCTGTCATTGGCTGGTTTAAGTGGCCACTTTACACACTGTGAAACATTCACCATTCTGCCCCTGTTTGAACATCCACATTTCCTCAACTCTTCCATCTGTTGACTTTTGTGAAGTAAAAGAGCTGAAACCTTTATCACGTGGGTGTGATTCATCCGGCTGAACCAAATCACCTACTAGGCAACGCCTGAAAACAATTTTCCAATTTTTATACTTCTTCTTCTACCAGGTAGTAATTCAACAATGTTTCAATGTTTCAAACATTGTTTAATATTAATTAATGCCATTTGCAAATGTTCAACTCCATCCGTCTATATTCTGGTCCTATTCACTAGTATGTTCTGATGTGAATTCTTCCTTGGTTTGAAGGAAATGTTTTTCTGGAATTGTAGATCACGTTATTTAGATATTATTATATTATAATTATAAACACTCTTTACAAAAAATACTCTTTTATTTCATGATTCCGAGGGCCATACAATTCATATAATTGAGCACTTTAGATATCTTCTCGTTTTTATTGTTTAGTGCTACTTGAGTAATCCCTCTATTGAACTTGCCTACTTCCTGGCGACTTCTCTTCTTGGTGGGGTCTTATTTGCTCTTGACTGAATAAGACAGTGAACACGGGGGCAGGCATTAGCCATAAAGAATTCTCTTGCATTTTTTTAATATTTATTTTACCTCCCAGTCTCACAAACTTTGTATTATATTTATTTCTGTATTTCATTATAGTCCCCTTCTTCCGGGATTTCTTAAATAGAGACTCTTTGTTATAGGCCGCTAAAAGACAACATTTTTAATTGTCTGGGACCAATTTGGTATTCGTGGGTTATTTTACGGAAGGAAAGCCTTTATACGGTTGATACTCGCCCAGCTGGCAATCCATACCGTGTAGGTGATCTTATGAGCATCTACATGCGTAGGAAAGGCCAGTACTACGAGTTACAACATATATCAACGGAAATTTTATTGTTTGTATGAAAAAATCAGAAAAAAATTCTCACAAGCACAGCGAGAGATTAAAGGAAAAAATATTGATATTAATAGCTGGGCTCGATGCAATGCCAGAAACAAAAAACATACTCCGTCGTGATCGCAGGACAACGACGCGTGTGATTTTCTTCAATTATACATGAGAGCAGTTTAAAATCTTTTTTGACACTTTATGTCACAACTTGATAAGCATAAAAGTATATAATTTCATAGTTGGATTAGTTACATATTTATTTATTTTAAAGAAACAAACAGTCAGCAATGATATAACATTTTTAAAAAAATACTGTTTAAAGACAGACCAGCAAAGTTTCTAAATAAAAATCATACATATTATTAAATTGTGTTACAACAAAAAGATGTGTTTATGTGTATTTGTATGAGAGTAAGTGTAGATGTGTGTTTATGTGTATTAGTGTGGGAGTAAGTGTTCAGGACTGTGCATCATTAAATAGTAAGTGGGATCGTATCGCAGCCAGAAATAATTTATTTTTAAATAAATTAAGGGGTATGTAAAATATATCAATAGATGAAAAAAAAAACATTATAGTTAGAGCAAGAACGATAGAGGAAAGAGTGTTGTGCATAGTTAGTGCTACAGACTGGCAGATGGAATAAATACTTATTTCTTGTCACGCGAAAGGGGACATTAAGATTAATTTTGGAGAGTAGGTTAAAAGAGTTTACTTTATTATTTAATAATTTATGTAAATAGCATAATTCAGATACAGTGCGTCTATTTTCAAGGGTAAAAAATCCATTTTGTTTGGCAGATTGGCTGTAAGTACAAAACGTTTTATTGTTTTTATAATCTAGGTATTTTAAAATTTTTCGTTGAACATTTTCAATCCTTTCTATGTTTGTTATGTATTGTAGACAACGGATGCAAACTCCAAATTACTGCGTACAAAAGTGTTGTATACAGTTTTTAATGTATTTGGTTTTTTAAAAGGTTTGGAAATTCTTAAAATAAAGCCCTACATATATATTTTTTTCAAACCTGGAATATAAAGACTTTATTGAGCCAACCCTTTCAAGATTAAATATAAAAGAATGTCAATATCGCATTTTTGGCACATCCGTCGTTGTTCTACGACCACGACTTGTATTGGGATACTTTGTATCACTCCACAAGTGAAAAATAATATTATTTTAACAATGAAATTAAAATAAAACACAGTAAAATAACGGTTTGGAGATGATGCAGAAAACGAAGAAGATCGAGACAGACATGGCATGATCAAGTCCATCAAATACTTAAAGATGGACATGCCAAAAGTAGGAATAATCGGCGTGCGTGCAATGTATGAATGTAGAGGAAGCGAGGTCTGTTGTGGCGTTTTTTTTTGTTTTAAAAAAAGTTTTTTGTCTGACTCGATCTTAAAAAATCTTATCGCCAATGGATTCACACGGAGCAACCCTAGATTAGATGTTTTAAATTTTTTTTTTAACGAGATAAAATAATTATAATATGAAAGTACATAGTTAAATACAGTTAGATTATAGCTATTTATTTTCATTGTAGTTGTTTAGGCTGTGAAAATATACATTGATTTCAGAAAAAAAATGTTATAAAAATTGATTCCATTATACACATCCCAACACAAATTTACGGGGTCATAACTGGAAGCTCTATCGTCCCCAATTCCACTCCAACCCCAAGAAAAACTTCCTTTCCAGCAGGGTAGTTTCAGACTGGAATAAATTGCCAAGTCTAATTATTGTCCATTCCATTTCGGTCAACTAGTTCATAAACCGTTTGGATGCTCTTTTGAAGGAAGAAGAACTTGGACAAAAAGCAGTACACGAGATATAGGCGCATCAGCAAAGGCTGCCTGCTTATAACGAATAATAATAATAATAAAAATAATATATTTATACATTATCTGATTTATCCTAATGTGATGTATTTGTTTTTTTTTACTGTGTGTAAGCTGTATTAAAGTTTTTTTTGTTACTGAAACTGAAAACGCTTGAAAAGAAACGACGAATAAAATGAATATTTTTTTGTCAAATCGATTCACTTTTCACTTTAATGATCGTGACGCACTCACTACACATGGCCGGTGAAATACATTCCATACGGGAATGCATAACGCGCGGGGTAAGGAAGTGACATCCAGAGACGGCCGACATTGGAACTTTGGAAGCTGAATCACGGCGCGTGGTGGGAACAAAACTGAATTTGTTGTCATCAAAGCGGCCGACTGGTGAAATATTAATAGTCCGGAGTGGACGGAAAATATTTCGGGAGCGGGGACTGACCCATATCGTTCCCGATTACTCCTCTCATCTGGCTTAGGGTGGGTGCACGACGCGCGTGACGTCACGCGTGCCCGTGAAAATATGACACGCATAATAATACGTACATCAACTATATTTTCAGTTTGTCTAAATTTTCGTAGACAAGGACTGGATTCGACTCCCCGGGGAGCTGTTAATATTAACATATTACAACAAAGATGAAAAACATTTTAAAGAATGTAAAATGTTCTTCATCTCTATTAACAGCTCCCAAGGGAGTTGAATCCAGTCCCTGTCGACAAAAATTTGAACAAACACAAAATATTGTTGATAAATCCACCTGGTCCACGAAGAAGTAAAGAAATAAATAAAAAAAACATTTTTAGGCATTGCCTAGTATGTAGGTGAAATAATTCAATTAGATGAATCTCACCCGCATAAAAAAAGGTTTCGGCTCTTTAACGCCACAAATATCAACAAATGAAAGAATTGAAAAAATACAGATGTTCAAATATGGGCAGAGTGGTGAATGTTACACAGTGTGTAAAGTGACCACTTAAACCAGCCAATGACAGATCATAAACCTTGTAGATGCCTAGACTTCTATATTACCTTCTCTTAAATGTTCTTCATCTCTGTTGTAATATGTTAATACGTACATGCTTACGAAACTGAGCGAATTCTAACAGTATTTTTTTTTTGTAAAAAGAAATATATGCGTTCTTATGGTTTACCCCAATATTGAATTTTTGATGGGCCATTTTCAACGAGTTGTAAATAACTCACTATTAGAAAATAGGAATTAAGTTGGGCTATTTCACTCACCCAGATGTCTACGACCGATTTCACAACGGTCGTATAAATTCTCACGACACGGTAAAATTATGGTGGATTGATTTTTACTATATCACTTTAAAATGTTTTATTTAGTGGCTACTCTCAGGTAAAAATCCTAAAAAAAGGAAATCGATTGGAGATTGGTCGACATTGGCGTTTTCCTGTCTTACTTTTTTTTTTAAAACAATAAAAATCATTATTAATATTTAAAACATTAAAATTTGTGGTCAAACATTTGACTAAATGTTGTAAAATATTTGGTTTTATATTTTTGTGCAACAACTATGGTGAAGGTGTATAGTGGATTTTGCATGTTGGTTTAATTTGTGTCCTGACGAAGAGACGGGTACGTCTCGAAACCGGTAGACATAGAAAAGTCAGTAAGTGGTTTTATACAAATATTCAATAACATTTAGCAATAAAAATCAATCCACCATAAATAATTTTGCCTTGCTACGTGGAGAATATGTGTAAGAGAGAGCACGAATATAGAACTCATAACATGGAAGACAGAGACGCTGCTCTGTGGACGATGTTTGTGTGAAACAGACTCTGTCGGTTATTGACAATGATGGGGGACGCACGCATGTAAGAAAACCGGCGTATTTATGATTTTTATTTATTTTGCTATAACAGGTCTAAATCAGATGTTTATTTTTATAAATTACGAGCTGAACCCGGCAATGCTTTGCATTTGCTAAATTTGAGTACATACTCGTATTAAATGAACACAATCGAAAGTTTAATATCAATTATTCTATTTAGTCCAAATTCAATATGTTGTGTTTCAGTTTGCATAAATTGTGAGGACACAGAATTTTTTATTTGAGTTAAATTTACGCACTGTATAATATTCACCGTTCGGCTAATGTTTAAACGGCCACATTTTCTCAACTCTTCCTGTTGACTTATGTGAAGTAAGAGTTGAAACCATTATTAATGAGGGTAAGATTATCTGGATAAATTATTAAGGACAATGCCTTAAAGTACGTTTTAATTTATATACTTTTTCTCGTCAACAGGCGGAAGCGTTGAGGAAATGTGGCTGTTTAAACATAAGCAGAATGGCGAATGTTACACAGTGTGTAAAATAGCCACTAAGATCAGCCAATAACTGATCATAAGCCTAGTAATTGCCTTGACTTCCATATCCCCTTCAAAAATGATCCTATTACAATATTAATGGTCGATTGGTTATGATCTGCTATTTTTAGTGTTTTGGTATAAGTATAGGTAAAAAAATATTTGAAAACAATGGATCGTACGTACGTGTTTCTTATCAAAAAATACAAAACTAATAAATCAACGAAGAATTGTAATTTATAAGTTTTATCTAAAAAAAAAACCTCATTGACATTGAAAACGACTATCATTAGCGTCTCCTACCAAGAAAATTGAAGATAACATTGTTATGTTTACTTCTGTAGGCGCTTGATTTCTTTATTGCGCATTAAATATATATTTTATGCATATAATTATGAGTAGTCCAGAAATCGCATCCGCGCATCAAACAGAAGGCGACTAAACTACTCTTAAAGGAGTAGTTTTACGTTTTGACCCATTAGTTTCTTTGTAGACGTCGCTCAGTACGTAACTCCCGATTTGAATTCAACCATGCCATGTTGTGTCGTTTTAAAGTGTAGAAATACTGCTGGGATCTTAAAGAAATATAATGGGATCACGTTTCATGTGTAGTAGCAAATGCTCGTGTTTGTAGTAAATGCATTACTAAAAAATTGAATTATTTTTCCATCTATCAGATTGTCAAAGAAAACAAAATGGACATTTTGCTAGTGTCGCCAGGGTAGTAAAACAATTTACGCTACTTTGCTCATATAATGAGAGAACTTATAAAAATTGGACCTCTCGGATTAAGCAAAGCCGTGGTAGACATTTGACTGACATTATCTTTTAAACATCACATAAAAATATCCATTTTATGTAAAATAAAATTTGTCTTATTTTTTAAGTTCAAAGTTCATTAACTAAATTACGATTATTAAATTACTCTTTACTTATCTACTCTGTTGTGTCAATCGATGTTTCCGCGGGTACAATAAAATTTTTAGCGAAATTAAAATATCGTTTTTTTTAAATATAATTATCTTACATTTATGTTATGATTATATTTTTCGCAATCTGGCAAAATTACGCGGCGACTTTACGCATGCGCGCGACGAAAGTGGGCAAAT
This sequence comes from Micrasema longulum, assembly GCF_059751315.1. Lineage (NCBI taxonomy): Eukaryota > Metazoa > Arthropoda > Insecta > Trichoptera > Brachycentridae > Micrasema > Micrasema longulum. Next base: position 678,685 of record NW_028277544.1, read on the forward strand.
TTTCGGACACAGTCCGATGTATTCAAATATGATTCTACGCTCCTTTTGGACTATTCTTAATTCTATGATTTCATGCATGTATTTAATTTAAAAGTGTTAAAAATATAAATCACTAATAAAAAATTTATTAATGAAATTATTTGTAAAATTGTTCATTCAGACTGTTGTTATTATTATGTTATTTATTGTTTTAGCATTAACTTTGTTGAATGTCATTTTTAAAATATTATAAACAAAATAGAAAATTTGTTAATCCCAATAATTACCTAAGGAGTGAAATCCAGTTTTTTGTCTACACACATTTTGACAAACTCATAATATAAATAAAACACTTCGTAATTTTACATCCAGGTGAGTTTTATTTATTTAGTTTATTTATTTTTATTTACATTGAGAACATTACAGTGTATCCAATTCATTCTTAATATTACAAGATATACATGACAGATTGATTAAATAAGAAAGAGAAAAAAGTCATGTAAAATGATCATATATATTTCATTAAAATTATTTATTGACAATTCTTGATGGAATTCCATTGTAATAATGTAATAACTTATATTTACATATAAGTTATTAATTTAAAAAATACTTGGTACACACACTTCCACTTATTTATTTTGACCAATTAGCGCTTTCCCCCTTTAATGGGCATCTTCAGACTGGTGAATATTATACAGTGTAAAGATAATTTATATAACACTAAGTATTTTTTAAATTAATAACTTATATGTAAATATAAGTTATTACATCAGAACATAATATAAATATTACAATTTGGAAATTGCCTTCCCAAGAGAAATCCCACTGTCATAAAATATATCGACAACTGAATAACACGATTGCTCTACCTAGCGGCATAACCATTGACAGGTTCTGCATCGTGGTAGGTATAACAGCCTGTGTTGCCTTTGACTGATATATGACGTGATAATGATAATGATGACAATAGACCGAATTCGTTCAGAATATCGGATATTAATGTTTATGAATATCGGAGTAAAATTTTAGAACACAAGTTTTGGGTATTTAAAATTACCCATCATCAGGTGTAAATAAATAAACCACAATGTACAGTATCTACTCAACGAATTAGGAAAATTAAAGCCAATTTCAGATTTTTAGCTTAAATACTCAAATTTAAAGGTATTACCGCCTACTTATTTTCAAATAATGTTTCTCATATATCGAGGCTGTACTGACAGAATGCATTCACGCAACAGTCTTTATATATTTAAAATATTTTTTAATATAGGGTGCAAGATGTTGATTAAAAATTTTATGCTATGCCTAGAACAAAGATTACTCTTTCGAAGCTTTAAAAAAATGGAATAAAAGACAATTGTGGGAGAAATAATGAAATAATAAAAAAGTTTTAAATGCGATTATTTCGGAACTTGTTTTAATGACTTAATGCATAAAGCCTTGATAATATATATTTTTTTCATGGTATTTTTTTAAATTCGGGATTAAAAATAAGAATCCTAATAAGTAAGCTATCTCTATGCAAAAAAAAAAATGTCAATCAGTCGTTACGTTGAGACGTGAAGGAAACACAAACAAACACACTTTCACATTTATAATAGTAGTATGGAAGTATGGATTCTATTAAAATAATACATATAGTCCCGGGAGAACACTCTTATCGACGGGTGATACAAAACTAACTTCTTTGAATATAATAAACTTATATTTGTAACTCTAATAAAAGAGTTTATTATTTTATGACATCACAGTCGAATGACGATTCAATTAATATAATTGAGTTGTTTGACAATTGAAGGTGTACCAAAAACAGTTGGAACTGGAGATGTCGAACGTGATCCGCAGTAATGAGATAGAAAATGACTAGTAAAGAAAATATTTAAAAAAAACATATAACTTTTATAATTTGTAAACATAAAACCTACATAGAACTGACTTGTTTTAAAAATTTCCAATAAATTAGTAGAAATCTTTGAAAAATGCTGAAAAGTTCAATTAAAAAGGCCCATTTAATCCGCAATTTTTTTTTATGTTGTAAATAAATATCTCATATTTAAATTATTAAATAGTTGATATTCTTTTATCCCACAAATAAAACCGCTTAATTGACTTACTTTTTAAACTTAATATTTTATGTTTAATTTTATCCGTGTAAATAGTTAAAGCGAGAGAAGAGAACAACAAAAATTTAAGTCGTTTAAGTACTGTCGACCATTAATGATCTAGAAATTACTCCTATGCCTCTATTAACGATAATATTTGTCACAATTTTATTAAAATTAAGGAATGTTTGGTAAACACATTATGTTTATTACGTAAAATCATAGATGTCACCGTTGCATGCCAATAAAAGAGAAAACAATGTGCGTTTGTAAAATAAAACAACGGGAAAATATTTACAAAATCAATTATGAACTAGCCTATTACATAACTAAAACGAAGATGAAAAAAAATATGCAAAGGAAAACGTTAAAATGTGTTAAACCTTGCGGTCATTTTTAAGGCACAAAAATAATTTGAATTAAACAATTATGAAATATAGGACTTTTCAGAACCAAGCCGAGAAAATTTAGAGGGACATTTATTTGCATGATTATTAATTTCATTAAAAAAATTAGAAAAAAACAATTTATCATATTATTATGTAGCCATAAGTAGATGAAATTCTGAATATTTATTAGTTAAACATATTTATAGAGGAATTCTAAATTTGATATATTCTTGACATTTACATCAAGATAGAGGCTGTGGTCTGATAAAAAATAATGAACCGTAGAATTTAGCCATTTTAAAACGCCGTTCTTTCAAAATAACGTTATCAAAGTTAATGAATATAAGATAAAAACAATAATTTTTTAAGATATTTCTGATAAAAAATACACTCAAAAGTTTTATCTAACTAAAATATAATTACTTTTCCACCAGCAGATAACTTCTCAAATTAAGACAAAACTTAGGTACATTGGTACTCGTATAAAGAAGTATTTAAGTAAAATTTGCTTTAATGATTTGAAGATAATATATCGAACAGGAAAGTTATCAAAAAAATAAATCGGTAACTTTTAAAGTGTATTTTTTTATCAGAAATTATAATATAATTGTATTTATCTAATGTGTATTAATGGCGTGATTCTGAAAGAACGGCGTTTTAAAATAGCGAAATCAAATGATTTTCATACTTTTTTTATCAGACTACAGCCTTAATAGATTATATGCATCTTTATTGTTTTGTTTGAGAAGAAAAGTCTTGGCTTTCACGGGCTTATGACGTGCCACTGTCTAGTTAAAGTGGTCATTTTTACATGTTATACACTGCGATAAACAAATTTCTGTCAATGTTTGAATATTCATATTTCTTCCATTTTAGGAACAAACATATAAAAATGATTATTGACAATGTGCAATCGCGGCGGGTCGCCATCTGTTGATTTATTGCGTTAATTTTTTTAAATGTATGAAACTGTAAATGATTACGTTTGTTACTGTGTTGCGGTCTAGACTCTAGATCCAGACCAATACATCGATTATAATGAGAATACTAAAATATTTACCGATATTTGTCTAAAAAGTAAATAAGAAATTTCCATTCAAAAAATATTTTGTAATTTTCAGTTGCCTTCGTCGGCGTCAGTTACAGGTATCAGTTTTGTTACGAATAAAATTACATATAGTTATTAAAAAGGCAGATTCGAGTAATAAACATACGTAGAAAATTTGAAGTACCTTCGTTGTCAACTTGTAATTTGATATAATATTTCAAAAATATTTTATGTGAATCTTTATTTTCTCATATAGAAAATTCGGTTTACTTTATAAAGAATTGAAGATAACTCTTTTCACTTCCCATTGTAATTACAGTCTGGGCCCTGTATTGCAATGGAAAGTAAAATGGGTCAATAAAATAAAATCGAATTTTCTGGATAAAAAAATGAATATTATTATAATAATAAAATAAATAAAAACAACTTTGTTTTTAACCACTAATTTTTATTTTTCACCGACCGGTTTCAAAGCAAACAAGCTTCTTTGTCAAGGTTTACGTAAAATAAAATAAAAAAGGAATCAATTCATTAGTTACGTAAACCTTGACAAAGAAGCTTGTGTGCTTTGAAACCGGTCGGTGAAAAATAAAAATTAGTGGTTAAAAACAAAGTTGTTTTATTTATTTTATTATAATGAATAACCACAAAGTTAGTGCTTCAAATATAAACTCATCGTTTATTAACAAAAATTACAATTTCTTTATCTACTACATACACACATAGATAATAGATTTCTCTGGATTATGTCTTGTCTGTTAAACTAGGTACAACCTGTTTTAAGGCAGACATTTTTATACAAAATAAACAATAACAATACTACCTACTAGTTAATTTATTATACAGTTGTACAATATTAATTTATACCATTTATTATTTAAGAATGTTTTTGAGTAAATTTTCCGATTTTTCTCTACCAGTAACCAATTTTTTACTAATTTATTTGATTGAATCCGGGTCATGGTTTTGCAATGTTCGGGTAACAAATTGAATATTTTGGGGCCCAGAAACCTGGAATTTCTTTGCCCGAATTCAGAGTTTGCGGTAGACCCCATGACCCATCCTTTAGTTTGGCTTCTGGTAGTGTGGGAGTGTTCCTTTTGAGATTTAGTAGAATAATTTGCTTTTACAAACATTATTTTTCTAAAAATATATAATTGCCTTAAATCTAAGATCTCAAATTCCTTAAATGACTTGACGCTGGGGTACCTGAAGGGCTTTTAATTTTTTTTTTTAACTATTGATTTTCGAGCAGATTCGAGAGGTTTTAATAATGATTTATTAGTGTCTCCCTATCCTAATCTGCCATAAGTTATTATTGAGTTACATAAAATGAAATATAGTTGCTTGAGTTTAATTAGGGATAAGATGTTACGTATCGACTCGAAGATATGGGAAAGTTTTAAAAATTATAAAACATGTTTTTAAATATTTTCAATTACAGGTTACCAAGGTTCTTCAAATTTTAACAAATACTCAACTCCCCATTGTAATCGGGGCCCAGATGTTTGGAAAGACAGACGTATGTTATTACTATCGATAAATTACATTTATCAACAATTTTTTTTTGGGCGCGTGTCTACATCGGATAACAGATTACTATCTAACAAACAAACATTGTCGATAGCAATTTAGTAGTGGCATATAATGCAAAATGATTTGCTTGGCATTAAATTGATAAATGGTAGGTAATAAATCAGATTAGATCGAGACCGAATGCCAGAAGCGAAGCGATGAATGCGGTTCGATTGAGCGACATTAAAGTTCATTCGTTTCAATTAATCTGATACACAAACGATATTGAAAGAAGCATCAGTTGATTTTAATTAAGAGCTCACGTAACGCAGCACAGTCGAGGACTCAAATTCCTAGGCAGTTTTCAGACATTCATTTGCAGGGTGCCCCACCGAAGTAAATGTATAAAAAAAGAATTGTAAACAAGCGAGATGCGTGAATGCACGAAAAATAATTTATTGTGCTACAAAACGCCAATTTTGTTTGAAAAACATGAACATGATCACAATACTAGATAAAAGGTAAAAATCAGACTCACATTTAGAAAAAAGGCGAAATCACAAAATTCCATTTTATACAAGCAGTAAAAAAATATTATGATATGGGAAAAAACATTTATAAACAAAAACAAAAGGTCAAACTGAAGGACAACTTATACATTAAATATATGTACATTATTCTTATTAGATCACACATAAGAATATTTTTATGTGTGGCCCACTTCAAGATTCAAAATAAATTTTTATTTTATTTTTTAATTTTATTTATTTTAAATTTCACGGTAAAAAATATACCTAATATACATACATAAATACTTAATTAAATATCGTCACCATTATCATAATTTACCTATCCGCGCCCAGTGGTTACTGCGTTGATACTTCAGTTGCAACTATTGGCAATGTATAAAAAAAATATTTATTTAGTGAGGAACTTTAGTGCTACGGGAAATTGGATCTAAAAAATGTTTTCTTGCACGTGGTAAAAATTGAAACATTTAAGACGTAAGGCGATGTTTCTCGAAAAAATATGAAAAAAATAATAAAAATGAACTACTAGGATAAACGAATGACAGAGTGTTGGCATAGATTTTTGTGATAGAAGCCAACTCACCGATTTGCAGAACTTTCCGATGAGAACTTGTGACGTAACGTGCGGAGTAATTAAAAAAATAAAAAGAATCATAGCGCTGATAATACGATACATAAAAATATTTTGGATTAGTTTGATAGTCTATACAAACAAAAAAAAGATCACTGAAGTTCCTTATTCTACGTGTATTTTTATAATATACAGGAGTATACAGTGTGATGCATTTCGTCTTATTAGGAAATTATTGAAAAGCAGCGTAACTGGGTCATTTTTGTTACATGGAAGGTAGGGAACACTACATAGTATAGTCATACACCCCAGGTTCGAGGCCAGGGACTGCAAAATTTTGAAGTGCAGAACGACCATTAAAAATACCACTGAAGTTTCTTATTCTATGTGTATTTTTATATTATACAGGAGTATACAGTTGACGCATTTCGTCTTATTAGGAAGTTATTGAAAAGCAGCGCAACTGGATCATTTTTGTTACATGGAAGGTAAGGAACACTACGTAGTCTAGTCATACACTTAGGTTCGAGGCTAGAGACAGCGAAATTTTGGAGTGTAGAACTACCATTAAAGCATATATTTCACGTCGACTATGCCAGAAATTGAATCCGGGACCTCGAACGTGGTTGGCAAACGCGCCAACCACTATGAGGTGGACTTGTTTATATTCGTTTTTGAATATTAATATTTTTTGTCTAAGAGTAGCAATCGAGCCGAGAACGCTCGTCTAGTGTACTGGTTCTATTTCATACACAGAACTGTATAAGTGTGCTTCATTCGCAACATTGTTTAAGTATTCTTTTAATTAGAAATACTTGTAATTTTATTATTATTAACAAATTACATGGGCTTATGATCTGTCATTGGCTGGTTTAAGTGGCCTGCCTAGACTTTCATATTCCTTTCTTTAGGTATTCTCCATCCTAGTTGTAATTTGTTAATCTTAATGACTCCCGAAGGGTGAAACCCAGTCGTTTGTCTACAAACATTTGGACAAACTCAAATATTGTAATAATTATTATTGTCTTTATACGCCCAGAGGGCTTCAACATGACAGGTATAAGATTAAAGAGTGTTATAGTATCATCATCATTCCCTTTTCGCACTTAATGGTCTTTATTTCGTATTTGACGTCCATGTATACAACGGAACTATGGAACAACTATACGCAAGCAGCGTGGAATAAATTAAGGGTCACGTATAATAATTCATACAGACAATTATTCGGATTGCCTAGGTACTGCAGTGCCTCTGAAATGTTTACAGCTGGACGAATAAACACCTTCGCTGCCCTACTTCGCCAAAGAGTTTGGAGCCTATGGGAACGCCTGAAAAGCTCTAATAACGAAATTTTCCAAGCCACTGCAGGGTGGATCCATTCACCGTTGTTCGAGCGATGGCGCGATATGATAAGATCACCATAAGTGCTGCAAATATAAAATTTTATTTTATGTTTATTGTTATATTTTTGTTTATATTTATATTTATGTTTATGGTTCTGTTTATAATTATGTTCATGTTTATATGGTAGAATTGGCTCTGCACTATATAGCCATTTTACTGGAATAAAATAAAATTTAAAAAAATAAATAATATTATTAATGGTGAATAGGACACTGGATTGGTACACCAATCGCAGCGTATCTCGATCAATTTTGTTACATGAAGGTAAAGTGATCAGTCTTACGCTTCAGGTACCAGTCAAGGAACTACGGAATATTCTAGTTTTATGGTATAGCAAGTTAATATATAAGAACTTATTTAATAAACAACAATTTAAAAAGCAAAAAGTATTCAATGACTATTTGCTTTATAGAAGATATAAAGATAAAATACCGCGTAAAAGTAGGTAGGAATATAATTTCATGTGTTTAAAAAATATTTTTTTACCATTTTTGGGGAAAAAAAAAGTTTATGGTAGGTATTATTTAAGTGTAGGTAAACAAAATAGAAAAAGTCAAGAGTGATTTATACAGCATGACACAAACTATTAAAAACAAAATAGGAATTTAGTTTCGGTAGAGCGGAGTTTGAATCTAAGACCTCTGACTCAAAGAGTCTGTGATACATTTGTTGCATAATAATTCAGTTGTAAGTTTCAAAATAAGGATAGGAGAATTTAGAGAAGTTTTTGTTGAGTATTTTTAACCGTCGACAAACTTTTATTATATTTCTTCGAAATCACGCGATGTAAGTGCGTTTTCCGAAACCGCAATGAGCATTATTGACATACATTCCTATATTAATTTGATGGATAAACCCGCCACACAATGTTTACCTATGTTTATGAAAGCATTATATAATGTATTTGGATTAGTTGTCTGCAATATACTAAACAATGTAATTATCATTTAAGTATTTTTATTACACTGAAATACGCCTAAACAAATCTTTATTTTTACAATATTTTATTACTTACTGTTTTTGCACAGTAAAATTATTAATTCACGATAAAAAAGTTCGAAAATTTATCGTGGATACAAAACGGTCAAATTCTTGTATTCAACGTTTTTAGCTTTATTAACTTTTTGCCTATTTATTTTTTAATAAACTGTTTTGATATTTATAATTACTTGATAATATAAGAACCTGTAGTAATTCCACAGAAATCTTTAATCCGAGTAATTTTAAAAAAAACATTTCGTTATCCAAGTGACTTGCTCTTCAAAGAATTCAGAGTGCTCAATATTATTCAACAGTATATATTGAAAACGGTAGTGGTTACACACATAAATAGAGACATTTACCCAAGCGTCAACCACAACCATAATACAAGATACTGTAATAGGGATCTGATACTAAGTGAAGGGGTCAACACTGTTCTGGCATCGAGACAACACTATTACGTAGGCAAAAAGGTCCATTACCTTTTGCCAGAATCGAGGAAAGACGGGAGTGTTGTCAAGTTGCGGAAGGTGTTGACCTTGCTCTTTCATAAAATTGGTCGTAGGGAGTCAGAAAAGTTGATGCATGCCACGGATTGGAGATTTTTACTGGATGTCGAAAATAAAATAGAAAAATTAGGAATTATTAAAAAAATATATATTTATAGATGGCAACCATGAAGTTTTTATGAATGTATGTATGTGTATGCGCATGGGTGTATGTATGTGTGTGTGTATTTATGTGTGTATGTATATATGTGTATGTGTGTATGTACATGTATCAAAGCGTATATACGAATAAGTTTATACTTTATTTGTCTGTGCTCTCTATTAATTTGTTAACTATTATAGTATATTAAAATGTAATTGCCTAGCTTGAAACGGAGTATGTACCCTTGTTAGCTGGGCAAAGTGAACAAAAAATTGTATTTTGATAAAGAGTGTAAATAAATAAATAAAATTAAAAAAAATAAAAATTAACATGGATACAAACACGCAAAAAACCAGGAAAAAAAGGTTTTTTAATTATACTGATTACAGAAATGTAATATAAGTCATGTGTTTACTTTACCTTTAAAATATCAGTAAGTTCACTTCACCCGCAATGGGCTTATATTATAATTATTTTTATGTTCGATAAGAATTAATAAATAGTACAATATTTTTTCATACATTAGAGGATTTTTTTCTTTCCCTGAATGAGTCTTGTAGATAATATAAATACTATAAACAGGCGTCGCGTCGGCGTCGATGAATTTAGATACAACAAATATTTTTACCATACCTTTTTTTTTAGCCTAGGAATTGTCGACTTACATTAGATTCCGTTAATCCAAGAAAATGGCGGTTTGAGGAAGATAATAAAAAATAAAAATGTTTATATTACTATTTTGTACTACATTTTTAAGTGGACAGACAAGACTTTAACAATATTTGATCCGTGATATAACTGGCTTGGTAAATAAGATGCAATGACAATCTTTTTCGATAAACAAGTCGTTTAAGACTATATTTTTACAAAGAGAAGATGTGTTTAATAAGTATAAAATATAAGTGGATCAGATAAAGTCGATTTCAAAAGATAACCACTTAAAGCAAGGCCGAGAAAAAGATTTAATAAAAATATTAAAAAAATAGATCTAACTTTAAAAATAAAGATAAATGCTAACACAATATTATTTATCTTGAATTTCAGCGAGTATAAGTAAATATATTTTTACTCCTCGATAAATTTGATAACACGAAATATTTTCTTATGGTTATTTCGATCGGGCATTTACATTGCTTCCCGCTACGAAAGCGCACACTTTTCAATTAAAATTAATTAACGTAATGGCTTTTTCAGTACGTCGAAAACAATACTTCTGGTCGAAAGAACGTAAATAATTCGGGTATAATTCGGAGATTATTACTAGGCCCATTAAATGAACATTAATAATTAAGTACTTTATTTTATAGCAGGTTAATAAAACCGGAATCAGATATATGGGCCAGTATTTTATTGAGTAAAACGTAAATTTATTTTTGTGGGTCCAAATTGTAGGACAGAACACCATTTTAATTAACAATTGCATTGAAATTTTTGCCGATGAAATTATCTATTTTAGTGAATTTCGTGGTTAGCGCATTAAGCTTCCATGTATCGGGTCCTGGAATTGATTCCCAACAAGATCGAGATGAAATATTTTCGGTAATTTTTATCTAGGTACCTACATATATTATATCATAGTCTCAGGAGTGACACTCGAAGCATTAGAATGATCAAATTGTCTTCATGTAACGAATGATCGTGAAAGACATTCCTGAAGATAACTAAGTCAATCAGATAATTTTTATTGTCAATGTAACAAGTTGAATCTTATACTCGATTTTCACGATCAAAAAACGTCATTCTTGAAGTGGAGGAAAAATCATTTGTAAAAAATATTTTATGTAGGATGCTATAGCATCCTCGCGGTGTAGTGGTTAGCGCGTTAGCCTACCATACGAGAGGTCTCTGGTTCGATTCCCGATCGACATGAAATATTGATTTAAAAAGGTGTTTTTACACTAGAATAGTGTAAAAGTTAAAAGTTTACCTAGTCCTTGGACTGGTACCTAAAGCGTAAGACTGATCATCTTATCTTCATGTAACAAAAGTGATTAAGATACGCTGCGATAGGTGTATCAATGCACTGCCCTATGCTCCATTAGGTGCGAAAAGAGAGTGATGATGATGCTATAGCAATTTTTAGCACTTTCTTGTACCTCGTGGACATTGTATATAACTTTCTGATAGAGAAAACGGACACGCGTGGTCGTTATTATAAAGCCTTTTATGACTGACCTGTGAGTTTATTTCAAGTAGAACTGATCGAGTTGCGACAGTAAATAATTAACCAGCTGTTTTATTTCAATTGATAACAATTCTTCATAGCGCTAGCTAGCGTTAGCGTAGTTAATAAATTCTAGTATTTCTGCTCTCATGATGTAAGCCTCCAAATTAGCGCACGTTTAAAAATAATTAAAGGTCTGATATTACGGGCAATAAAAATATACAAAGACCACTCGCTCACACCATCCTCCAAGATGATATTGCGTCGTTTGTTTGAAAATCTACATTTCTAATTTATCTAAGTGAAAATTATTTCACCTACTAGAAATCGCTTGTAAACACTTCTTATACTTCAAAAACCCATTTTGATTACTCTTCTTTGACTTAATCAACACTTTGGTTTAATCAACAATATTCTGAGTATGTTTAAATGTTTGTAAACAAATAGATATTGCCCTCTAGGGAGTTGATAGAAATTAATGTATGTATACAGCAGAGAAGGAAAACATAAAAAAGCAATGGCATATCTTAAAATTATTAGCAAATTTTAACAAAATCCAAGCATTGTCAAGGTGCATTTATTCATTTTACTATATACAAAAAAATAATTTTGTATAGTCATTGCATAAAATATATCTTAATTACATTTTTTATTATCAGTCCTACAGCTCATCACAATGGCCGCATTTGTCGGTAATTAGCGATGTGATAAAAAGCTCTTCGTAAAGGACTTTTAATCGAGATGATAAACATCGTGATAAACATCTGTGATTGAGCACCAGATGGATGCTGAAATGCTATCCGAAACGTCACGTAGCAAGAAATACGAATGATACACGTGCATAACAACACAAAAAACATTTAAAAAAAAAAAAGATTTATAAACATTATTTAATATGCATGAATCTTTGTTTTTATAGTCACGAATATGGATGTAGTGCGCAAATCAATCAGAAGTCAACTGTCTATTGTCAATAAACATGTTGAATTGATTTATTACTGTTTTTATTGCAAATAATTATAATTATTGTTGTACATAAATAAATTAACTATCTGAATGGTGCGAAAATTCCTCCATCCAAAATCTTCAAAAATATACTAATGGCCACATCTCACATCTCATCGAGGCAACATAAAAATGTTTTTAAAGGGTATAGGTCGAAAAGTTGGAGTAACGGATATAGTTGAGGGTAAGCGAGAAAAAGGGCGGTCTTTCACAACGGACCGACCGGATAAAGGAATTAACGAAGTAAGGCAGGTGATTTATTTATTTAGTTTTAGGTTCACAAACAGAAAAATGTATCAATATATACACATCGATTTCATAAAATATTTTTCAAAAACATTACATGAAATGTGAACACATAAAAAAATAAATTGTTCATAATTATTTACATAAACATCAAATGATAATAATTTATGGAATATATAAGCGCCTGATTATGAATTAAAACAAAATATACAAACTAAATACCTTATGAATGTACGAGTATTTAATAAGATCACAAATATGTTTTAGACATGAAAAAACATATCCGATATGATTTTCTTAAAAGTGGAAAACATTTTGTTTCAATGATTTACCCTTTTTCCAGGCCATTTTCAGTTACCGTAAACGAGCTGAGCGCGGTTCGCACTTCGAACCTTCGATCCGGAGTCCTAGACACTTCCACGAGACCACATCTCGTCACTATTTAAATGTAGTAAATAAACAGCTCGAAGCAGCTGTGTTACTGTATACAATGAGTAATTAACTCATGCCTTGTATCAGCTCGGTGGACTTAAGGTCAAGTCCAAACGATTATTGGTATTTTAGCCATTGTGGCCTTTACGAAAAACGGTTACAACTATAAAATAAAAGATAATACTCGATATTATAACCCACGCAAAACGACACAATAATGTTTATAGTAGAAAAAATAATTAATTAATTAAATAATTGTGCATAAAACCAATTTACTACATATTAATACTACTCTGAATACGTTAAATTAAATCGAATACTACACAGTATAACAAATCGAGATTATAGCAAAACCAGGGCTCGTATAACAATGGGAAGTTAACATTTTTATATAAAATTTTACCCACAAAGTAAAATTAAGGTTTCTGTATGAAAATTATAATATGTAGGTATACCCTTTTACATTTATTTTTTAAATATGTTCAATTACAGGTTACCGACAAAGATCATTTAAATTTTCATACAAATATACACATTTTGGTAGGTACATAAATATCGATTTTACTTTATTCCGTTTCGATATACACCGATGAAGATCAGGCTCAGCAACAAAATATACATAAATTTAAATATTTAAATGTAAGTGTATCTAAAATACGTACACTACAACTCAGTGGAGATAAAAAAACTAAAGAGCCTAATAATTTTATTTACATACATTTAATAGAAATTTTAATTTTATCATCAATTACTCAACGATTATGTATTATGTTTTGGGGAGAGTAGATAGTCCTTCCAAGGCCAAACAACACTAAAGCAGTACTGCGCCGCACTGCACAGCGCGTCGTAGAAGCATGCAATATTATTTTCGCTGTTTTGGATTAAACAAACAGCACTTCAGCTGCGCTACACTGTGCGGCAAATTTTTGTGGCGCAACGCCGCTGGATTGCGGTTTGACTTTTAGCATGTATTAAAAAAAAATATTTCATAATAGTTTATCGAGTTTTACGAAGTGAATGTAATTAAATAAATTAAAAAAATACATTTTTATCGATCATTTTACGCAATGCTCCAACTCTTAATTTCAAAAAATAATAATGCGGAAACTGAATAATGAATGTTCTGTATTGATTCACACACAGAGCTTAACGTTTAAATATAGAGAATACCATATAAGTCAAGGAAATATACAGTGAACGGGAAAATATAATATAAAATGAAAAAGAAGGAAATAATAAATAGTGTAATACGTCAGGAAAACTAAAACCTTTAAGGTAAACATTTATTCTACATGCATCACTTTAAGTGTGATCGGAACAAACCAATAGATTTATGTAGATAAGGGAATTTACTTATCGCGTATTATACACGTAGGTACAGTATAATACAAAAGAAATACATTTTTTATGAGCAATGTGAGCAAATATCCATAAACGAAGTTTTTTCGTGTGTTGAAATAGAAAAAAAAAATAAGTACGAACAGATTGTAAACATTTTCATGTAGCGAATTAAACTACTATAATAAACAAAATTATTATTCTTTTTAATTTTCTTAGTCGTTTTAAACTATTATCAATATTTACTATATTATGTAGTTTTCACGTAAAGTAATACGAATGTCCCAGTTTACCGAAACATAATATATTTATGTATGTTACGAACACACAACAATTGTAAATGAAAATTTATATATATGCAAAATAACGTATTTATTAAGTTTACGTTGATTTTGCAGAACTTCGTATAAGAATCATAATATTCAAATCAAAAACGGATTTGAGTCTATTGATTTTTAAAAAATGAAATTAATATTAATATGCAAAATAACGCGTTTATTGTAAAATACCATCACTTTTAGTTGTAAACTTTATATTTTAAAAGCATACGCGATACGGGAATATATAAAATTAGGTACAAGAATAAATGATACCATTATAAAATTTAATGTGAACATACTGAGTGAACGATAAAAACTTCCACGTTTTCTTACGTGTTTATGTTACAGCGAATGAATATCAAGTCTATAAGCAAAAAAAAATATTTCTAAAAAAACGTAATATGCTCGTAGCTCGTACATATAAATTTTATCGGTACGTAGTACTTAGATTGGTTCTTTAAGCTGAGTACCAAATACATTTAATGTATTAGTTGAAGGCGGTATTAAAAAAACAAGTTCTATTATGGTTTTTGCAGCAATTTATGTAGCCTACAATTTCCGAAGTTCTTAATGTAGGACACATAAAAACTTCTGAAATTACTTTAGCAGTGTAAAAAGCACGTATAATAAACGAAATACATACTTTGAATGCAGTGATGTATGTAAAATAAATTATTATTGACCAATTTTGTGATTTTTTACTGTTAAAACTTTACTGTTTTTTACTGTAAGGTAAATATAAAAAAAGCAGATTCGAATGGAAAAACAAGTTTTTTCAGAAAGAGCAATAATGCAAAAAACATGAGCGTACAGAGTATACCCCGGTAGATTATATATTTAATTACACATAAACGCCCCAGGGGCATTTACAAAAATAATATTCATAAGCACAAAGTCTTTTAAAAAAAAAAACAACATATCAACGTATTATTATGATCACAAAAGGTTGTCCCTTTTTTGGTGCGGTATTTCGTTTCGGTTCTTCTTTTTTGTACTTTTTGCTTACATATTAAATATATATTTTTTTTTAAATCATGCTTTTAATGCAAATAAAAAGAAAAACTCGGCGTCTAAAAAATATTTAAACACAATTATTTATTTACTAAATACAATATTAAAAAAAAAAAACACGAATAAAGAGAAAAAAATTAATAAGTAAAATTGGGATTGTTAAAAATTGATACTCTTACTGATCAACATATGTCGATCAATCTTCTTGTAAAAAAATATTATTTGAAAATAAGTGACAACCTTGGTGTTATGCAGTATTTCAATTCGTACGTATCGTTAATAATTATTATGGCGGACTAAGGCCAGACTACTTCTAATATCCTAAGTACACATTTATGCAACTTGTGCATGTTGCATTTATTTGAAGGTATTAGCTGAAGTATAAACAAACTTGTATTCCTCCATACTTATATTATAAAGCGAAAGTGTATAGGTTTGTTTGTGAGCGACAGATAAACGTGATTTTTTGCATAAGGATAGCCGAAAAGCTGAGAAGTGTCATAGGGTACTTTCCATCGCGAAAAAAATATCGCTCCGTCAGGAAAATTCTTAGTGGAAAAATACATTATTCTTTCAAGTGGCAACGAAGCGACCGATTGACGTGATTTTTTGCATAACGATAGCCGGAGAGCTGACACGTGTCACAAACTACTTTCCACCCGAAAAAAAAATCGCTCTTTTTTTTCGGAAAAATGCTTAGTGGAAAAATGAATAACGATGCTACGTCGCCATAGACTAACGGATCGTATTTTTTTTGGCAAAGCGATAGTTGGAGGACCGGCAATCGATATGGGCTACTTTTTATTCCGAAAAAATACATCACTTCATCGGGAAAATTCTTATTAAAAAACGACAAAACTAACTAATTTCTCCCTAATGCTACGCGAGCGAAGACGCTGGTAAAAGCCAGTTATTGTATGTATTTTTTTTTATTTAAATGAATTATATTTAAATTGGTATTTAAAGCATTTACTTTGTGGTCAAACATTTTAGTAAATGTTATAAAATATTTACATTTACATTTACAGTACATAACCTCTAACCGACTTTTCTATATCTACCGGTTTCGAGACGTACCCGACTCTTCGTCGGGACACCAATTAAACCAGCATGGAAAACCCACTTTACACCATCACCATAGTTGTTGCTTAAAAATATAAAACCATCATGCCATGCATTTTACTAAGCTACCGTTAAATACGCTATGAAAATATTATATTTTATGACGAAAATGAATTAAAATACTTTTTTTAATGCTTTTGATAATGGATATACAATTGGTTTTAATGAATACTCTTAAATATAGTTCTAAACAAAAAAATCAATGAAACAATTTTTATATCCTGTTAAAAGTAATTAAAACAATACTAATAATGATAATAAATGGAGAAGATTTTTTTACGTAAATAATATCCACAAACGTAACTAAACTTTTGCCAAATAATATCAAACGACCTTTTTATACAAATAACAATACTAATAAATTGTTTTTTAATAATAAAGACAAAACTAGTATTAAATAATTCAGATGTTTACCAATTCAAAAGCAATTCTTGTCCACCAGTTTACGCTGGAAGAACATTAAGAAATTTTGGAATTCGTGTTAAAGAACATTTGAGGCGTCTTCACATAAACAATTTCTCTGAATTCGCAAACCACCTAATAAATAATCTAACTTTAATAAAAATACAGGAGTTAAATAAAGGGTTAAAGTAAATAAAATGGACACATTTCACATTAGGAAAGATTTGAAAAATAATGTTACTTTGATCAATAATCAAACAACCTTTCAATATAGCCCATTATACGATGTTCCATTGTAACGGTCACCTTATACGTATTAAACTCACGCCCCTCCCTTCATCCCTCTTTTTTTAACCATTTCTCTTTCAACTTAAAATATTTTCATAACCAAATCAGTGCATGTAACGGTAGCTGATTAAAATGCATGGCATGTTGGTGCAACAACTATGGTGGTAGTGGATAATGGGTTTTGCATGCTGGTTTAATTGGTGTCCTGACAAAGAGACGGGTATGTCTCGAAACCGGGAGATATAGAAAGGAGGTAAGTGGTAACATAAAAATATTTAATAACACTTAATATAACATATTTTTACTTAGATCTTTAGCCCTTTATAGAACACATATTTTGTGTTGATTTACGTCTTGCAAATCTAATAAAATATGTATGTTCATTTTTAAGATAATAAACCTATTGTGTGAAAAAGCCAAGTGGTAGACTGATCTACCAGTGAACGTTATTACAATACTTATATATAACAATGTGTGTTGTTAATTTAGACTCTTTCTGGTGACACTCTACCATTGAATGTTTGTTTTTAACGAAGATCGTCGACATTCACGAAGCGATGCAAATGATGAAATAGACCCAGGATCCCTAATCGGCAACCCATTGAACATCTTTATTCATTTACGGTACATATTGTTCTGAGTTGCATTGATTCTTTTTGGGTGTCTGAAACATGCATCTCCCCTCGAGGGATAGCAATGAATTTTGTAATTACACCGTATTCGGCTAAAAAAATATTTTTTTTATTTTAATATTAATACTAACGTATTTAAAACTATTCTTTGCTTGACCGAAAGTATGTTCAGCACAGTTAATATTTGTTGAATATTTGGATATCTGTCACATTTCAATAACGTTTTCATGTCTCTAATCTGAATGTTTTGTATGACAAATCAAATAAAATGACTAATCTTTAATTTTGTGCACATACATTAATATTGGTTTATTTTGTTACATCTCATATCTTCTTTTTTTTTATTTTCTTTAAAGAACAATTAATCATCTTGAACTCAATCTTTATTTAACTAAGCTACAGGCTTATTTTATATAATTTATGAAAGATGGTGGAATTCTATAATTTAGGATATATATGAAGAGTGATAGCAATGCTTACTTACAAATTGTAGGTATTTTATATATCCTTGTTAAACATCCAAATGAGACAAAATAAAATAAAATATTCAATGACATTACACAGATTTTCACTGCTTAGAAAGAGAAAACAGAAACAAGAATAAAAATGAGGTAAAACAAGTGCCTTAAAACTTAAGGACTTATTATGTAAACCGTATGAACCCAAGAATAGGTATGTAAGTATTGTTTGAAGTAAATAAAACATTCAAATGCATAATTGTTGATTTCGATAGCGGACGATGGCAAAAAGATTATTATTAATACATGTTAAAAATTAAATGATAAATCGATTTACCGCGTACTTATTGAATAAAGTACAATATCTTGAAGCGGTTAATACTTGATTCGCGATGATGCAAAAGCGTCGTTTTGCATTATATTATGTAGGTACATTTATATTTATTTTTAAATACATAAATGTTATCAGAACGGTGTTCAAATACTTTATCTTGAATTACTCGGTAAAGCGATGAAACGGGTTAAGGAATTAGACATTTTTATAATTGATTTATATGTTTTTGTAAATATTATTTGAATTCAAATTCATATTTAAAAAATAAAAATTTATAACCTGCACTGTTTTATATTATATTTTGACGTAAAAAAATGTTTCATGTTTAAATATTTAACATCTTATCAAGCTTTTATTTACACCCAAAGGTAAATTTTTACTTAGGTAAATTACAGTACGCCATTAAAAAGATACATAGTAAAAAAATAGTGGAAACGAAAGAAGTTTGGAGGTTCTTAAACATTTAGAAATTTGTAAGTTACATTTATTTAGTAAAGGAATGGTATTTTAATAAGTTTATTCAACGGGACATTGGATACCGTATTAAGTCCACAGCTAATCTTAAATCAATGAAATAAAAACATATGTACCATATCATATTTATTATATCGATCGTTAGTTTTATTAATTTTTTGTAGGATTATTTTCAAAAATGTTAATCTTTTAGTATTAAGAAATTATAATACGTAGATACTTTTTTGTTACTGTTCACTTATTACGTGTACAGTTCACAAGGATGATAAGGGAATTGAACAAAAAACAAAAAATGGGATGAGAAAATAGTCAATACGTTTTTTAAAAAAATTGCACCGCAACAGGCCAGGAGGCCTTATTACAGTAGTGAATTACAGCACAGAAGACTGAGGCTTGTAAAAATCCCATTAAATTGTTGTGTTCTCACCAGGAATTGAACCCGGAACCTTCCGTGCACCAGTCAAGTGTCTTAGCTATTACACCACAGAGGCACTGATTGAATATTATATACATATAATGTATAAATAATATTATGATTTTTTTAATAAAATAAAAAAAACTATTGGCTATGTTTACGTAACTATTTATCCGATTTTATGATTGCTGTTTTAGAGGCATAAAATTATTTTTTTATGTGTTTTCTAAGATACATTATTTAGTAACATTTCTAAGGGAAGAGACCATTGCAAGAGACTGCTGCGAGATATTGCATATATTTTTATATAGTACGATTAAGCGTTTTGTTGAGATGTTTATTAAAATTTATATTTATGAAATAAATTTATTTGTAGTAATATACGTGCTTCCACTTTCTTTTATGTTGTATTCAAACTCAACACAGGGCTCTTGGCCACGTAGAGTTGGGGATACGTTATAATTTTTTTTGTAATATGTATCTTTATATGAATAAATATAAAAATAAAAAAACAATAAAATGCTTGACCACAAAGTTATTGCTATAAATATTATCTAATTATAAGTTTCTGTTTTAATTTTTAAGCTTTATTGATTTGTTCGATTTCTCCTTTACTTTTTTATTAAAGAAAAATGAATATTTGTGTTCTTTTAATTTACCAAACTATTAAATTTTTTGGGTCCATTTTCAACGAATTGAAAATAACTCACTATAAGAAAAATGGGAATCAAGTTGTGGTAGATCGGGGTTTGAATCTCGGATCTTTGATTCGCGAGTTCGGGACAGCTACGGGACCACAACATAGTAAAATCGTTTTGTGTAGTAGCGTTTAAACCAAATAAGTAAAATAAAAATTAAGAAAAAAGTAATAAAATATATTTATTTATTTATCTAGTGGAAAAAATGCAAAACAAATTGATTAAATGTAAGGCTAAAAAAATAAAAAAACTGATTAAATTTATCGATAAAAAATAATACATTTAACTGGGGATGGATTTTATTTTTAGTTGGGCACGGTACGATCGATCTTGAAATATTTTAGTCTTTCTGGAATGGAAACATGCAGAACAGTTAGGTTGGGCAATCAAAACATGATGTCAGAGGAAGCGGGAATGGTTGGCTACAAGACTCGATATACTGAATATATCAATATTACACTGGAATGCGACTCGCTGTAGTTTTTGCTTTATTCTTGTACATATTATGTTGAATCATAACATGCCAAGGTTATGTCAATTTCATACCTAAACAAAGAATCAACGTCAAATTTAAATACCAGCAATTAACACAGCAACGGATTTAACTGTTATTGAATTACGAATATGTTTCAAATTACATACATACAATGTGCACTGTGATATGTTAGGGTTTCGGGTAGCTCCCATAAAAATTAAAACGGTTTTAAAGACCGGAAATCGAACACTGGTTGGATGTATTACACGTTATAAAGCGTAATAGGGGATCATGCTCGCATCTCATAATATTTAATATTACAAATATAATGAATTTATTCCAAGTGTAGTAACTACACTGCGGCCTTTCTCCGATATTTTATGGGTGGCAGATACTATTATTTACTTGGTTTCTAAATAACAAGATTTTTCGATTTAATTTTCTTACATTGTGATGTGACATATTTATAATATTTTTCGATGTCTTTTAAAGAAAAAATGTTTTAATTTGTTTACACTTTTTGAGTATTTCCAAATTTTTCATTTACCTTTTTCCCTCTGTTGCATTTTATTGGTATATTTTTCCCACTTCAGTATTTGTAAATTGTTAGATTAACTGTTAGCATAAATTTAATTTCAAATCTGTATTTACTTAAAAAGCAGTAGTTATATTTTACAATGTATTTTTCTCCGTACGTGTAAAAGGCACAAAATGATTAACCTGTTTCATGAAAACGGCTATTTGGATATGTTAAATGTTTATTACTTTAGATGTATAAAGAGCTACTTACGATTTAACTCGATTATAAGGTTAAGTTGACCTATACGGAATTAAAATTAGTATCTACGTGTCTACGCGTGGTTTCTTATGACCTTCTCCGGGTAAAACGAATATTATTATGTCAAAACGAGACACCATATAGGGACACGTTTAGTACGAGTAACACTGCGCTAGGAGAAATAGTACAGTATCGGACGAAATACCTCGTGGACTTTCCCGACGTTGTCCGATCCCCAGCGCTCCTTGAAGTCCCTCCACGCCGCCAGGTGGGCGAGGGGATTGTGCGGCAGGTGGGGCAGGTGCGGGAGGTGCGGCAGGTGCAGCAGGTTGGTGCGGCGCGGGGGGCGGCGGGGCGTCACGGGAGACGGGGGCGCGGTGACGGAGTTCCGCCGCCCCGGCACCCGCAGCCGCGACCTGACCTCCCTCCGCAGAGCGTCCAGGTCCCCTCCCCCCTCCGAGTCCTCCGAGCCGTCGTCCACATCCGCCTCCGCCGTCGGCACTTGCGAGAACTGCGCCGTGTCCACCCTGCTGGCCGATTGGGAATGTGCCCTCGACAGCATCCGGGAGAGCGACCGCGGGACGCCGCGGTCCGCGGAACCGGAGCGCTCGCCCGACCCCTCGTCGGTCGGTTCCGAGTTAGCGCCCAACAAACTTTTCGACGCGTCTGACATTTTTTACTCAGCGGGGAAACGGCGTTTAAAATATCGAATTCGACACAATTAGCATTAGATAAAAAAAATAGTAAAAAACAACTCGACGCAAAATAATTCCGGATATATTGAGTGCACATAAGAACGGTAAACCACTACGCGCCGAGGAGAAACCCGAGACTAAAACATGGGCTCAGAAAAGCCGAAACATCCGAGACGAACTCGAAGTGTGCACATCGAGATCACATTCCACTCAAAGCAGCTCACTTGTTGATGTCGAGTAGCGATTCTTCACTCGGCTGTCAAAACAAAGCGACCCGCCGCGCGTTGCCTGCCTAACGCCAGCCCGCGATAGTGAGAATTCGCACAATGGACGCGCGCGTGGCTGCGGCACAACTACACTCCGCGAGGTCACGCCAACGAATAAAACAAACTAAAATTAATGTGATAGAAAACCGCGATCAACTGTTTCGCTATCACAGAATTCGCTTGCGTGTGTTGATCAGCGAGTGGCGAGCCTCGTCTACGTCTAAAGTCACTCACGCTCAGGACGGCTCCTCTTCGCTCGTGGCCCGTCGCAGTCACCGAGTGGCGCGCATCGAGTGCTAGGCGTACAGCGTACTACTCGCGAGGCAAGGCGATTATACCCACAACCCACAAGTCCGATAAATTACTAATTCTGATATGTGCAGGTTTTTTTTATCTCGCCTACGAGCCTCCGACCGCTACATAAAGTTATTTGCATGCTAAAAATTCAACCAGGTACGAATCAGAATACAATTGAAGCGCATAATATTTGACCGCTTAACGATTTATTAGTCAAAACAATGACTATTGTTCCATTCAGTCAGAATTCCAACAATTTACGTGATAAAAACATAGCGTATAATGTACGATTTATGGAAATAACTTAAACGAGTATGCAAATACTAAAGTACGGATAATCGAGTTTTCATTGTTAACAACTGTAAGAATCATTCACCAATTATCACACAGCTGGCAGATAGACGAGTACTTGCTCAATAGATTATTTCATAGAGGTGACATCAACAACTCGGTTACTGGTACCCGGTTAGATGTTTAGAAATATGTTAATATTTAACTGTGAAATAACCAGTAATTACTATCATATGCAGCTGAAAAACACAGTCTAAATTTATTTGAAATTATATATGTATAATAAATTTACTACATTTTTTAATACTACCAACTAAACAACAGCGATATCGATAATCTTACTTAATCAAGGAGTAATCCAATTACTTAAACTAAGCGTGTACAAAACTTATGCCACAGCCGCATAAAAAATACCTGCGTCGCGATTATGAACGCTATCTTCATCGCTACATATCGAGACGATAGAAACAAATATCAATATTTATGTAAGAAAATGTGTATATTGGTTTGAACATTAAAATTATCTTACCTGTAATTGAAAAATGTTTAGAAAAAAAATGTAAACGTACTATATTTTTATACAGAAAACATAATTTTATTTTGGCGATAAAATCGAAGATAAATTTTAACTTCCCATTAAAATACGGACACTGTTTATATTTATTAGTAACCTACACAAAAGCCGAAAATAATTTGGTAGTATGTATTTATTAGAATATTTTCTGAGGAATAAACTACTGAGTTGAACATTTTTGTACGTACAGTTTTTGTGATTCGCGTACCTTTCAGTATTCATTTATTTTATTGGATAATAGATATAATAATTTCATTACACGCAATACTTACATTGATGAAATTTTATAAAGTTAACCCCGAGGAAATAAAATTGATCAGACAGTAGTAGCAAGTAATGTAATCGGGCACGACAAAGTAATTGAAAATAAATGTCGACGGACAAATAAATGTTTTGAGTTTGTCCAAATTTTTGTAGACAAGGACTGGATTCAACCCTCTAGGGAGCTGTTAATATTAACATATTACAACAGACATGTAGAACATTTTATAGAAGGGAATATAGAAGCCAATAGCCTTGTAATATGTTAATATTTTTTGTTGTTTAAACGAGTTTAAAAAAAAAATTTAGATGGCTTTATTATGTCAATATTTAATTTATTTGTTTTTATGATTTATGATTTAAGGCAGCTATGTAAAGATCGCCGTTTTCGATAAAAATTAGTGTAGATTATTTTTTTTAATAAATATTTATCCAGATATGGATGCCAGGTATCCGACCCATTCATTTAATTTTATTATAATAACTTGTGAAATAATATTGTTATGTAAAATAGCTGAAATCGCTATATACGAGTATGTATATGTATACAATCTCTTTAATTTTTCAGTACATTTTTTTCATATTTCAGTAGGGATTCTTTTATCTCATTTGAAGAGTGCGATTTTGACAAAACTTCAATAAAAAACATATAAAAAAGAAGGCGTTTTTAGAAGTTGCTATTGTAAATTCAAATACTTGATACAAAATGTTAAAATTAAATTTTAAAAAACTATAGTAATCATGTCCTATTTTCGCCCAGTTGACATAGCTAAGTTGTCCTACATATTAGTATTGAATGTCCTATATTCATTTTGGTGACCATAACCCGTAGAAATGGTAGTTTTTAAAAATCTAGCATACTCATTGACACACTTTTGAAAAGATAATCAAGATAATAATGTCTCATAAAGCAGGTGCCGTGTTTTTGGGGGAAATCGTGACAAAAAAACATAAGGGTTGTCGAAGTAGTTGCACAGTGTTGTTCTAACACCCTACAACGTTGAAGAATAATTAAATGTACATGTTTAACTTTTTTAAAGGTTTTGATTTACGGAAAATAGTAATTATTCATTTTTAGTACAATTAACTAAAAAATTACAAAATGATTGTGAAGAGTTAATTCAAATATTGATTATTTACTTACACGATGGCTAAAAATAAATTCGCTGATAATGATATTATTAGCGAATCGGCCTTGTCTCGGTCTCGGGTTCGATTCCCGACATAGTTAATATGAAACATTTATTTCAAAGGGTTTTCTCACACTAGAATATTTCATAGTCCCTGGACTGGCACCTGACGTGTAAGACTGATCATCTTGCCTTCATGTAACAAAAATGATCAAGATACGCAGCGATTGGTGTACCAATGCAGTGCCCTATGCACCATCAGATGCGGAAAGGGATTGGTGATGATGATGAATAATGATATTATAAATACTAAGGTGTTGAAGTGTTGTGTGGTGTACTTGTCTATTACATTTTGGAATATACTCGTATGATTAAAAATAAATATTCGTGATGATTTACATAAATATTATAATTTGGGAGCCATTAGTAAACAGACAGAAATAATAGTACAGCGCCCTTGATGTGATTTTCATAAAAAATGCGCTATATAAACTATCCATAGTAATAATAGTAAAAAGGGTATTAAGAAGTCAAGTTGTTGTAAGGCGGGGTTCAAATTGATAAATTGTATTTTGCTGATATTTTTTTAGATAGTAGGTATTTTTTTTTAAATTAAGGAATTTTTAAACGATAAATCAATTTGTAAAACATGATTTTTGCAAAAATCTCACAACAAAACGTTAAAAAATAATTTGAAATATTAAAACGAAAGCATTCCAACATAATATATAAAAAAATAAAATATTCATCTTATTTTAATACACGTAACAACTAAAGAATATACCTCGGTTGCTCGGTTCATACAAAGTATTCGTCAAATGTATTGACAAATCACCATGCTGGAAACTTTTGAAGTGACCCGAATAAATTTCCTCGCATATTTTGTATAAAAGGTTAAAGTAAAATAATACGCATTGTGTCTAAAAATAGCTTTGGCAACTTCAACCAACGTTCTACAGAAAGAATTATGAAAATAGTAATCGATAAAAACTATCCCTCAAGATCTGACGGCCTCTAGTGGGATTTCACGCAGCTTACGTGCTAGCTATGCTTTTTTTGTATCGTGAAAGCCTCGTGTTAGTTCCGAATAGCAGTGAGCTGGAAAGCAAGTACGCTGTCAAAATTTACAGCGCAAAAAGGAAATTGTGTGCTGGAATAGTAAAAAGAAAAGCTATCAACTCTTACTTCGTGCGCAACAAAAAATCTGCCAGTAAAAAGCTATCTTACATAATACCAAAACGGTTTGCGTTTTCCTGAGTTTAAAAAATTCATAGTTAAATAATGTAGATAAGACGTAGATGTAGGTAATAGACTGATCATCTTAACAAGATACGCTGCGATTGGTGTACCAATGAAGTGCCCTGTGCACCATTTGGTGCGGAAAGGGTTTGATGATGATGATATATTTCAAAACTCACAACAAAAATAAATAAAAACGGGTTCGTTTTTAATTTAGCAGTAAATGCACTAACATACTATAAAATAAATAAAAAGTAGCTTCGAGTAAAACAAGATTAGGTTCGTGAAAACAGTGTAGTAGGTTTTTTTTTCTAAACATTAAAAATATTCAAAAGGTTCCTACCGTTAATTTGCAAATGTACAGTCAAAGGATAATTAATCATTGCAACAGTCAATTAGTTTTTCTCACAATCTATAAGTGTAAATCGGTTATTAATTTATCATAATGTCCGTAGTCTTGGCGTTTACTAATAGTAAAGCTAGGGTTTCCTAGGACAGCGGTGCCCGTATTTTAACGGCCGTAGTGAACGGTGATGCAATGGACAGCCGTCGTAAAGGTGACTAGAGTGTGGTTTTCTAGGAAAACGGTGTTATCAACACCATTTAACACCGTTTTCCTAGGAAACCACTCTCTAATCACCTTTACGACGGTTGTCCACTGCATCACCGTTCACTATGGACGTTAAAATACGGGCACCGCTGTCCTAGGAAACCCTAGCTTAAGTATGTAGAATTGTTTCTATGCAGTAAGAATCGGGTTGTGGTCCTGTGGCTAGTGTCTCCCACTCGAATGTCGAATCCCACTCTACCCCAACTCGATTCCCATTTTCTAGTAGAAAGTTATTTACAATTCGTTGAAAATGGCCCTCAAAATTAAATATTTGGGTAAATCATAAGAACGCAAAGATTTCTTTTTTAAAAAAATATGAAGAATTTTTTTATGGTTGTAAAATCAAAACTGACGTAAACGATAGGAGGGGATGAAAAAGTTATGCGAGAGCAAAACCACCTTAGAAATGCTCTGTTCTTTGACATTTAGATATTTTCGGTGAATTTTTAAAGGTCACTGATAAAATATTGCCCACTCAACAATTTCCTCATAGGAAAGAAAAATAATATCATTAAATCACTTTTTCGGACAGCTACAATTTACGCTTAAAAAAAAATTAGTAAAACTAGATCAATGGCAGTGATCTGTACACTAAATAGGACGTCCATATTAGAACATAAAATACGAAAATTATTCAATACCTCCCACGGCACTAAACACGATGACACTCTAGACATTCCATCCCGATGCTGCAAAAGCAATCGAAAAATAACACAACTTTCGGTCGAAGAGGATTGGTCTACTTAACCATTAAAGTGTACAACCTAATTCCTATGGGACAGGTATTCCAAACGCTCTCGCGGCCGTATTATTTTGTATGTAAATACACGAGAAAAACTGTTGCTTTCGTGCCGCGAGAGTAGTTCAAACTAGCACCCCTAGGCTGGTATTACGAACGCAATTATAGCGTGTTTTTACTTGCTAAATACGCGTTATAGCGCGCTGTAAATACGTGCGAAATACCAGCCCTGGTGTCAGTCCAGTGCCGCGATTATGAACGCTATCTTCATCTATACACATCGAGACGGAACACTTAACTTCTGTACTATCTCTATCTACCTCGTTATGTTCTACCGACTTGTCATCTCGGCGTCATATGTATGCTTGAACCCAACCAATGAATAACCCTAAAAATTTAGTCCGCGTTCCTTATTTTATTGAAATAAAAATAGTTCTCATTTATATTTTAAATAGGCTTTTGTGATAAAAAGTGCCCACTTTAAAGCGATTATAACTCCAATAAATCCCAATTCAAGCAAAAAATGCTCGCTTGAACATAACTTTTATATGACTTTTGACAATTACCAAGACGGTATGCGTAACGATCGTCTGTATTTATATACCAAGCGATTACAAAGCCGGCTCCTTTTACGGCTCGATACGTACACGCAGACAGATAGTAAAACAGATAGAAAAAATATTATAACTAAATTATTTTTTTATAGTGGCAACATTTTACGACTAGATGCTTTTATTTATTAATCAACAGATTAAGTCCATTCAAAAAACTGCAAACACAAATGTTTACGTTAATAGGGCATAATCTAGCCACATTATCTGTCGGTGCATCTAGGCGTTCGTTTTAAAAACTGACAGATATGTCAGAATTTAATTCGACTTTAAAATTAACTTAAATATCTCTCATATTTTTAATGGACTTTAAAGAAAAGAGGTGCCAACCTCAGAACGATAAAAACATTCAATAAATCGTAATTAAAGGAAAAACTGCTCGGTGGAACAAATTTTTTGACACTTTTAATGTGTAGATATGTGTATCGAGAGGTACTTGACCCGTCGGTACAAACCGACGAACTGACATCAAAACATGAAGGTGAGAGGGTCGGTAGTGTATCTTTATAATCGCTCGGGATAATTTATCTTCAACTTTGACGTCATAATGAAGCTGTGTCACTTAAGTGCGTAGATATGTGTATTTATTTTACTTATTAGATGTCATTTTGCTCCGAGGGCAAAAGCTGACTTTGTTTTGTTTTTTATTCCACCGGGTAAATCGTTGTACAGTTCAAGTCCTTGATTTATAAATTATATTTGTCATTTTTTAAATAAATTTTTTCCGTGTCCAGGTAGTCTCACTTTGTGTTTCTGAAAAGTTTAGTACAAGTATAATACAGTTCTGGGTGTGAAATAGAACTAAAAACCTGAAAAGGGAAAGAGGAAATAAGTCGACCTCGTAATGCAGTGGTCGGGCGTTCATCTTTAATGCTTGATTCGATTCCTGGCAGGGTGAACTCAAAACATGTGTTTTAAATACGGTTATTTTACTGTTCCTAGATTGGTACCTGAACATAGCGTGTAATAAAATGGAGTGCTCTATGCACCACTGCGTGCGGATAGGGAAAAGACGATGACGATTTAGGTAAACTATTTTTTAACGGCGTGCGGCAAACTTTGAAAAACAAAAAAATCACAATATTTTACATGAGTAAATGTTACTGTTCTGACGAAATTTTATTTGATTTTTTAAATTTGCGTTTGAATTATTCAAGTCATTATTATAGTATACCCGGATTTTGTATTATAAACATGGATAAATTTCTAAACGCCTTATTACTTCACATTACTTTGCATAGGGCACTGCATTGGTACATCAATCGCAGCGTATCTTGATCATTTTTTATACATAAAGGTAAGATGATCAGTCTTACGCTTCAGGTACCAGTAGAGGACTATGAAATATTCTAGTGTGAAAACACCCTTTTAAATAAATATTTCACATCAACCATGCCGGGAATCGAACCCGAGACCTCTTGCATGGCAGGCTAACGCGCTGACCATTACACCACGAGGCCGACAATTTATAATTCACTTACATATAATTATTAAAAATCATTATCATACTCGCTCCTGAATTGTATTGAATTCAAAATAAAATATTTTAGTAAAAATATAAAGTAATCGCGTATTTGCGTGAGTTGTAATGTGTTGTTTATGAATGAGTCACATCCATCAGAAATAAAATGTCATAAAATATATACTACTACTGTCACCGTTACGAATTGAGTATTTGTGGAAAGAAAATACTTTATTGAAACAAAGGTTCGAACCATAAACGACATTTAATGAGCCAAAACGTACACAATAAGAAAATTACACGAGTTCAAATCAATAAATTCAATATTATGTTATACTCAAAGTTCTTAGAATATTAGCTAAGACAATAAGTTAAGAGTAGCTTATTCTAGGACGACCAGCCTTACTTGGCAGTTTGGTGAGGGCGCTAGTATAGGATGGACAATGTTGTCAGGTGTAGAAATAATTGCTAATGAAATGTTTTTGTATATTTAATTTTCTCAGCAAAAATATTTAACAGTAATATTGTCATTATGTTTTTTTTAGGAATAAGATTATGGCACGTTTTTCTCTGTCTTTCTCGCTTTCTGCATCCATCCATATTAATATTGTAATTCCTTTAACCCGTTTACTATTATATTATTATTATATACTATGGTAGTTTATAAATAAATATGAATTGAATTACAAAGACAAGCGTTGTACGATTAAACAATGTACTGCTATTATATATACTAGATAAAGTTTATACATTAAAAAAATAATTCAATAAAACTGTTAAAACCCGACAAAACAAAACAATATGAAGTTATAAAAACTGACCAAATAATATTAAAAAAAAAAAAAAACAAACAACAAAACTTGTTTTTTAAAAAACAATACAAAACTTTCTTAAAAATACTTTCATACTTAATTTAATATAAACTGAACAATCCCCTTTTAAACATGAAATAAAAAATAAAACAAAAAATGGTAAACGCAGATGTAGGTAGATATTTTTCAGAAAAAGCCACTAAAAAGGGTTAGTTAAAATAACTATCCTGGCAGCACTTAGTTAAATAATCAAATAATAAAGCTGTCATGGCGGCAGCTCGATTATCGAATTTTCAAAGGCGATTAATGGTCCTTTCTGCAACTTTTCTGCTTCACAATATTGTAAAACTGCGTAAGCAATTGTTCTAACATAACCACGAACTAACTTTTGATGATCGCGGCATATTATTTAATGAATAATAGGAAATAAATACAGAAATCATGGACAATGTTTCACCCCGAACGACTGCTTGCAACTAAGTTCCATGGTGCGGGGAGCGGCAAGGTGGGGGGTGTAAGGGATTTTAGTTATAAAATTAGTCAACTGCCACATAAGGCTGGTCGACCTCTAGTTATTACTTTAACTAAGCTGTAAAGTCGAGGAGACATAAAAAAAAATTACATGCTTAATATAAAATTATAATAATATTCCACGGGTCCGGACGGAATGAAATATAACCAGAAACTAGGGCCCGAATTATAATCGGAAATCAACAGGGTTATCATCGCTTGTCAAAGAAGCAAATTATCTGCATGAAAAATTATATATTGATTTAAATTATTTTTTCAGGCTCTCGATTATGATGGGAGATAAAATTTATCGTTAACTTTATCTACAAAGTAAAATTAAGTTTTCTGTATGAAAAATATAATAAGTTTACAATTTTTTTTCTAAACATGTTTAATTACCGGTTACCGACGAAGATATTTTGAATTTTCATACAAATATCGATATTAGTTTATACCGTCTCAGCATATACCGATGAAGATAGCCGTTCTTTAATCGCGGCCCTGACGTGTTTAACTAAAGGTAACCGTGGAAGATACTTCAAATTTTAAAACAAATATCATATATACGTGTAGAAAAAAATAGATTACACTTTACGGACAGTTGAAAACTGCACGGCACAATTACAATGGGAAGATTACAGGGTTATCTTCAATTGTTTATAAAGTAAAATCTAATTTTATGTACAAAAATGTATATACATATTTGTGAGAAAATTTGAAAGAATTTAGTCAATAACCTGTAATTAAACATGTTTCAAAAACAGTTTTACATAAATATTGAAACTTGACACTTTCATACAGTAATTCAACTTTACTTTATAGAACTCGCGGCCGTAGAAAAAGCTATTATCCCGCGTATTTTGTACGGTCAATTAATTTATTGCCCGATCATTGGAAAATCATGACTCGGATCCAATTTAAGCAAGTGTTTTTCTTTTCAAAAACAAAAAACTTAGATTTTGCTTTAGCCACTTTCATTTTCAAATTATTATAACAAATTTTAGTTCAATACTTATACCCGTATGCAGAGACAAAACTTAAGGTAAGGAAAGTACATTCTAATTTCAAATGCAGAGAATAACCCGAAGGTGAAGACAATAGAATGTACTTTCCTCACCTTGAGGTTGGTCTCTGCATACGGGTATTAGTTTTTATATGAGAACCCAGATACCGAAGTCTAAATTTGAAATGACGTAATCTGCCGATCTAAAAGATATTATATTTTAGTTACATAAAACTTTTAAGTATATTTTTAAATATAAGTACCTTCAAAAATTCATGTTTTTTTTATTATTACGCGATTTAAAAAAAAACAATCGTTTTAAAATGGCAAAATCGTATGATTTCATCATGCATTTTGCCAGACTTAATAAATTTACAAAAAATATGTTACTGGATTTGGGTAGAGAGGTCAGAACATCTTTAAAAATATATTTCATAAAGAAAATATAAAAAAACAGATATATTAATATTGTAAAATCGTATGCTAAATTCTCTAGTAGGTAGTCATGTTTTGTTAATTTAGCTCAAAAAAATTCTGCCTTAAAACAGGTTGAACTTATGTTAGTTAGGCAGACTACACATAATCCAGAGATATCTATTACTATAAAAAATGTAGTAGACAAATATATTGTAATTTTGTTAGTCGGCCTCGTGGTGTAATGGTTAGCGTGTTTGCCTACCATGCAAGACGTCTCGGGTTCGATTCCCGCCATGTTTGATATGAAATATTTATTTAAAAGGATGTTTTTGCACCAAAATATTTAATAATCCCTGGACTGGTACCTGAAGCATAAGACTGATCATCTTGTCTTCATGTTACAAAAATGATCGAGATACGCTGCGATTGGTGTACAAATGCTGTGCCCTATGCACCATTAGGTGCGGAAAGGAAATTATGATGATGAATTTTGTTAATAAACAATTTTTATTACTATTAATAAGCAAGAAGTTGTTTAGAAAACTTCGTATTGACTATACAAGATTGACTTGTTTAAGGATGTTCAAACATGGCATATAATGTCGTAAGTATACTGGCAAAAAACTTTAACTCTCAAATCCCTGTTTTGAGAATTCAAGCATTTAAGTTTTGTTCTAATTTTACTCTTTTATATCTTATTTAAATATAGTAAGATGTTAAGTGATCATTTGAGAACATGTTTTTTAATTTTTTCGTTTCTTAATTTTATATAAAGTAAATATTAAGTTATTTAAAGCTTTTATCCTGAATAAAATACCCGGTATACGACTTTACCCTAAATTTATTTATAAAACTACAGAGATATGAAATTTAATATGACTTAGTGTATTTTGGCAGTTTGTAGAGCGTTCAAAACTTTACAAAACTGCATCATTAAGTCGAATCCGCATATTTTCGAGTTCATGTTTTTTGCCAGTATACCCACGATGTATGGTACACGGTGTGCAAAGAGATCACAACCCAGCCAAGACTTCCATATTCCCTACCCTGAAAATTTCGCTGTTCCCGTTGCCAGTATACCGTATACCCACGATGTATGGTACACGGCGTGTAAAGAGATCACAACCCAGCCAATGGCGGGTCATAAGTCATAAGCGCTGTGAATACCAAGACTTCCATATTCCCTACCCTGAGAATTTCGCTGTTCCCGTTAAAATGTTATTTGTCAATCGTTTAAATAAGGGTTTAAAACAGGTACGATCTGCGATCTTAATTTAGCCACAAAAGATTGATTTTCAAGATACCTACGTTTG
Organism: Micrasema longulum; assembly: GCF_059751315.1. Taxonomy (NCBI): domain Eukaryota; kingdom Metazoa; phylum Arthropoda; class Insecta; order Trichoptera; family Brachycentridae; genus Micrasema; species Micrasema longulum. The sequence goes on from NW_028277544.1 coordinate 712,683, forward strand.
TCGGGTAAGTAGTTCGTATGTACGGAATACGGAGTTTGACGTATATTCAATCGATAAGAACTTCACCTTGGAGTGATATAATTTAGCAAGCGTTTGAAGAGAGCGATAACGGCATTTACTTATTTATTTTTATGCTAGAAATTTCATCACCATCATTTCGCTATCCGCACCCGCTGGAGCATAGGACAGTCTTACGCTTCTGGTGCCAGTCCAGGCCAGAGTCGAAAACACTAGTCCTGGGTAGGTTCTATTTCGCACACAGAACTGTATTCTTAATTTATCAATGTACGACCAGACTTAAAATATTAACATTTAACATTTTTAACATTTTTTTTGCACCACAACAGGCCAGGAGGCCTAATTACAGTGGTGAATTACATCACAGAGCACCCAGGCTTGAGAAAAATCACACTTTTAATTTTTGTGTTCTCACCGGGAATCGAACCCGGAACCTTCCGTGCGTGAGTCAAGCGTCTTGACCACTACACCACGGAGGCCGCCTATGAATGAATGTATGTTTGACAGATCACAAGATGAAGTAATTTTAGAGTATGCGCTCATCCACGTACCGGCTGGGCGTGAAATATAGTTCCTCTTTTCAATCGTAGCAGATTCAAAAATAAGTTATTAACTGCTAAAAAACATTGAGTTAAAGTTTATAAGTGGTCAATGTGTGGACTATTGATATGTGATGAAAAGAAGACTAATCATTTTAATACATTTTTTTACACTTTATTCTTACCAAAATATGTGACAAGTAGTGAACGGAAACTTTTAAATAACAGTGCGCCTGTTACTTTTTAAATTATTTAAAAAAAAATTTAATGGCGTGTTACCTCAAAGGTGTTCTGCCAGTTTGTGTTTTTTTTACTTTAAAATCTTTTTTTAAACATATGAAATCATTCAAATCGTTTAAGAATGTATTAATTTGTGACTCGAAAGTACCCAAATTTATCTATCTGGAACACTACACCCCATAATAAATTACAACAGTACTATGTACTGAAAATGAATTTATGGTTTTTATTTAATACCTACTTTCTAACAACATACAAAATGATAAATCAACTCCTTTACCACTCTCACACACGCATTTGTCTAATATTAACGTAAAAAAGTAAATTGTGCGGGAATGTTGCGTACCTATCATAAAATGCAACAATTCAGACCAAAATGGATACCAAGTCATTGAAACAATACGCACGGCACATAATGTGCATCTGCCATCTTCCAGGAATCAGCGAGCAGCCTACCTACAATCTACAAAAGCTATCCTTCGGATATCTTTCTTTATTTTGTGAACCATAATGTTGTATAGCTGCTCTATTTTATTGTTTATTTTTTAGCATGAACACTTGACAAATTATATACTCTGCTCAATGTTTATTTTTTTAAAATTTATCGATACAATTTTAAGTTGCTAGAATTCGATTCGATCCCATGCGCTTTGTAGCTGCAAGACAATTGGTAATCAAGCTTTAATATATAAATGTTATCAACTATCAAATACCTAAATTTTGTTAATGTGGTCTAGAATTTCAACAGTCCATGCGATCAGTAACTGCAAGACTTGTTATAATTTAACTCCTATTTTGAAAAATGAGTTTTTTTTAAATTTATTTTAATATGATTCAAACGCTAAACTTCATTGTCAAATTAAAGCATAATGTAAATGGGGGCTACATTGCTTACCGTCCATGCACTCTGTAGCTGCAAGACGTGCTGTAATCTAGCTCCTATCTGTTATAATTGAAATAAATCATAATTGGAAACGAGAAACTAGAATCTCAATAGTCAGTGCGCTCTGTAGCTGCAAGACGTGCTGGGATTTTTTTTATTGTACAGTGCCCTTGAGGTGATTTTCACAAAAAAATAACGCTATATAAATTATCCAACTATAATAATACGTGGAATTCGTTTACATTTTACAGCCAGCATGTTGATTATAATTAGCGTAAAAAGTGTTGCCAATTTCAAGATTCTGCCAAATCGGTTATACTTCAAGGAATTACATTAGTGCAGTCATTAATGTGGCGTTGAAGATCTATACTATTATTATACTAATGACGGTGTCATTATTGATTTGAAATTTACAAAAGTAATAAATACCTACGTATTTTAATTGTATTGGCAAATAATGATACAATAGACAGCTTGGCTGCCAGAGTAATGTCCATTAACTAATAAAAAATAGTTATATTTTTAATATCAAAAATATTTTCACTTAGAGGTATAACATTTTTCACTCATTTATTTATACATTTGTATAAACCACTTTACATTTTGAGTTATATTTCAACCGGCTTCGAGGTGTTTAAGGATTCAGTTTACAATATAAAATATGTGGTAGTAGGTAGAAATATGAATTTGAAAAATGCAAGAGAATCAACAGTTTAAATGTATTTCAAATAATATTGTATAATTATCGATTGCCTTTTCTCATAATAAGATGTTATTAAGACATTTAGAAAAAATAATAAGAAATTCATTATATTTAAAAAAATCATCTTAAGAAAGCTGATTCTAAGAAGACTGTTCTAAGGACTTACTGTCTTTTTTCAGTTTCGCATGTTAGTAACTATCAATTTTAAAAAAAAAACTATTTCAAGGAAAATTTAATATTTCTTTACCGCTAAAACAACAAAACAGAAAAAAAAACATAAAACTTTAAAATCATAAAAAGCTACAATTTTTCAAATAAATAAATAGGTTTACAGTACATGTGAATAATAATAGAACAAAATGATGGAAAAAAAACCCTAATAAAATAAAATTACATACACATACTTATACATACATGCATACACACATATCCATACACAACATACATAAATACACAATATAAATATTTTAGTACAAAAAACCAAAAAGTAACATATTTTGTTAGCAATTTAGTTAAAGTAACCAAGAACATCTCTATCCATGACCCACTTTTCAGCATAATTTTTAAAGGCGTGATTGGTTAAGTTTCTCATGTCTCTCGCATTATCAATAAATACACTGGATAGTCTAGGAGCGAAGAAGAGTGCACGTCTCTGTTCTAGTCTAGTTTTACAGAGGCGTATTTTGATTTTAAGGTTAAGCCTCTGACTGGTTCGGTTTTGATTAGTTATAATAAAGATTTTTCGCGTGTGTATAAAAAATATCAAAGCGAGTACGCAATACACTCTTCTTATATCCATGATTTCAGTTTCATAAATATTAGGTTATTTAAATTTAAATATTTTTTAACGTAAGTTTTTGTGAGGCAATTATGTGGTGGATTATTTCAGGATGAGTAAGCTCGTAAAATATATTTACTGGAAAAGTGTTTTCGACTAGATGGCTACTATCAGGTAAGATCCTGAAAGAAAAAAATCGAGTAAATATTATTCCGCCTCGTTGTGTATTAGATTAGCGCGTTTGCCTACCGTGATTGTTTTTATTTCAATTTTTTATTTATTTATATCCAATCTTAGGAAAAACATTTTGTATTCTGTAATGTCATTTAGAAATGAGAATAATAACATATTCTAATTTTACCGATGAAAACCTATAAACCTACACATAACAAACCATTATCTAAATAGACAAATGTAGTGATGTCACGCCCCTACGTTTGTAAACCTTGTGGTTTAGGAGAATCGAAAATCCACACCGTGGTTTTGACGTGGTTATGAAATAATGTCGATGTTTGTACAAGAAAAACAAAGGTAAGCGTATGTCAGAATGAGCCCATACTGTTTAGTCTAAAACTTCACAGAAAACTTTAGTTTTAACATTAGATTAATCTATCTATACAGGGTGTTCATTAAACCCTGTCACATCCGAAACCACGATGATCAGTATGAGCAAGAAGACATATTAAAATATTTTTTTGGAACGAACAAAATTAAAAAAAAAAAAGTATTTAAAAAAGCAAATGGTTGCTTACTTCTGCAGGGAAGAAACGAGGGAAGGAGGGGGGAGCCAGATACCCCGACAACCGAGATCCCCCACTTCTCCCCTGCAGAAGTCAGCAACCATTTGTTTCTTTTAAAATTTTCTTTCATCTAAAAATATATTTTTTAAATATGCTAATATGTTTTTTTTGTCCATACTGATCATCGTGGTTTCGGATGTGACAGGGTTTAAAGAACACCATGTATATATAGGTATATAAATGAATCGCAGTTATTTGTCTCGCAAAAACTCTAAAATGTCTTGACAGTTTTACGCGCGGTTTTTTGCAAAATTTTCTTCAAAGTTCATAAACAATAACATCTTCAACATGTTGAGTGGAAAAAAAGTAGAAGCAAATATGTGTTTATATCAATTTTCCAGGGTTGCATTCGACTAAAATGCATATATTAAAAAATGCGGAGAATGTTGTTTTTTTTTTATATGAAAAAAGTTTGTATTTTAACGTCTACAAACAATAAATATTTTTAATGGATACTGAATTGATTAATTTCCTTACAATTTCTTAGTTTTTACATATTAATTTATTTTCAATGGATTTTTTTTTAGTAATGCTTAAATAATTTAAACTGACGTTTGACACATTTTTGAAAAACGGATTCTTACATTTATGTAAGAATTGCATTTTAATGCACAGCGGTTGGTAAGTAGCGCAGAGTTTGACATTTGCAAAAAGAATTCTACATTTGAAAATGAATTATTTTATGTTTTGGAATTCAACCATAAACAAGTACCTAGGTATCTAATTAAATTTAAATTTGGAATATTCTTAATTTTTAGTTTTGGAATTCAAACATAAACAAGTACCTAGGTACCTACTAATCAATCAAAAGTATTTTTAATTTTATCCTAACAGTTTTTGCACGCTTTCACGACACAATCAGGCATTTTTCTTTTAATGTTTCGAATTAAATTTTAATTAAAGGTCACGACAAAATACGGCTGGCGGTTAAATAATGACTAAAATTAAATTCGCATTGGGCATGGGTTAAGTGTTATAATTTTAGAGGGCTCAGGGTAAATCGCGCTCTGACTTTTCTTCATTAACACGTATTCCCGTATTTTCTCCATGGATTACGGCACTAGAGTAGTGATTTTTGCACGATTTTGATTTGAGCAAGACGAGGCCTATTAGCCACATCACATGAGGAGATACAACGAAAAACTAACCGTTATTACGAATATGTAATTAGCTCAAAATAAATAACGTGTGTCCTTATTTACGAAAAAATGTTTGTACCAGCTAATAGCAGGCAAACCAACGTTCGGGCAGGATAACGTCTGTCGGGTCCGCTAGTAAATAATATTTTTTAGATAAGAATTGTTATTAAGGTTGGTGCATCATGTGATGTTTAGTCAGATAAAATGTGAGATTTAAAGCATAATTTCATGAAATTCGAAAGTCTCGAATGGAAGCTCTAGTTATATTATATTAACTTTTAATAATAAGGTATGTCACACTTACTCCAAGTATAATATTTGTAGATGACAAATGACACCTCACAACTACGAAGAAACAGAACTACGCCGATGAGAGACCTATATTGTTAGGCTGATGTGGTACACACTGAAATTAAAATACAATAAACAATTTATTGTTTACCTTCATGATTTGAAATGTGATTAAAGAACACGTGATAAGGTAGAAGATAACAATGAAAATTCACTCGTTTTACAGTTTATACTTAATCGAAACGTATAAGTAAAGTAATAAACATATATAATATATTTCGTTACATAATAGCATGCATGATACGCTGATATCACAACCCAGGTCCACCCGAGGCGCGTTTGCCTACATGCAAGAGGTCTCGGGTTTGATCCCCGACACGGTCAACATTAAATAAATATTTAAACACGTGTTTTAACATGAGAATATTTCATAGACCATAGACTGGCACCTGAAGCGTAAGACTGTTTATTTTACTTGCATGTAAGAAAAATGTCTAGGATACGCTGCGGTTGGTGTATCAATGCAGTGCCATATGCATCATAATATCAAGATCAGGATTTATGTTTGTATAAAAGCACTAACGAATGAGGTAGTTATAAAATGCTAACAATTTTTTTATGTACAAGGGATAAATTAATACATTTTTACAATGTTGGAAAATTACAAAAAACTGATTTAATGAAACAGTTCGGTGCTACATGAAAATGAATACACTAAATGTTTTATTAGACGCATTTTATTGTACGGTGAAGTTTCTCGAAAATGCACGAAAAGAAAAATTGTTGAAAAATGAACTACTGTGAAACTTCACAGGTTCGGATGAACAATAAATTATAGCGTTGTTATGTGTTGTGATGTACGAGTATTGTCGGTTTTACAAGTAGCTATGTTTTTCAACGTTTAGTGTATTTTGGTGTATGGTAAGGTAAAGTTCTCGCTTTCAATGTCAGGAAAAATCATCAACCTGAACTCGTGACGTCACGGGCGGAGTAAATTCAAAATTACAAAAACATTAAAAAATCAAAGCGATACACAAAATTTAAAAAAAAACGGCTTAGTTTGATAGTCTATTACAAAATGAAAACCACTGAACTTCTTTATTGTTTGTGTATTTTTTTATGACCAACACATTTATATTTATTTTTTAATAAATTGAAGCACGATAATTTTACTATCGTGGTCATACATCAAACTTAACATAGACTTAGAACTCGGCAGTGGCGAGCCGTGATTTATTTGATAGGTAATCTACAAAAAAATATCATTAATTTATATACCCACATAAGTAATATAATTATAAATTACTATTTTTTTGTGGTTCAGTGAAAATAAAAACCAACAATAATTATTATTAACTTTACGATAAACATTGATTTATTCAATACTATTTTAATACAACACTCGTAAAAAAGTTAATCAACAAATAGCACAATGGCATTCAGCAGTAACGGTCAACACTGGGCACTGGCCGATTCCTTTTAAAATAAATAATGCCAAAAACGACCACTCAAACGCCACATGTCCTATGTGATATATAATATGTCAACGGTATCCTATCAAAGAAAAATAGTCTTTCGGAAAAAATGATCGAAATACTAGTGTCCAAATAGAGAATCTTCAAATAATATTAGTAATCTGGAAGCTTGTTTTAGTACTAAAACGCTGATTTGAGATATGGTGTACTTTTTTGTATGAAGAAATAAGGTAAGGTAATTGGCTAGTTTCATCATTCATTGAGAACGGGCTGGGCGCTGGGCGCACATCATAGATATTTTTTTGTAGGAAGATATAAACGGCGGTGGTGATTTAAAATAAAAAACAATTATTTTATAAATTTTCGTATAAACATATTTACTAAAAAACATTATTATCGAAAGTCTAATTTAATGGTAAGCTGTGCATAATCGCTTATTTTGACGATTCGCCCCTGGAACTCGGGGCCTTACTCATAAATTTGGTATAAAGTTACGCATATGCATAGTAGTAGAGTACGGATGGGAATACCATCCTTAATATAAAAGTAGAATAAGAATGGTATCCCATCTTTATTCCATCACCTACACCTAGGCTTAACCGTAAGGCCCATATTCGTTGAATTCTTGCAAAAAAAATTGATCGAATAGTCTGCTGGTTTTAAGTCTCTTTATTACCTAAACGAAAGTTTTAGAGATACCGAAAAACGATAAAGGATTAATCAACAATATTTTGAGTTTATCCAAATATTTGCAGACAAGGACATAAGACTGAAGAAGAAGAAGAAGAAGAATACAAACATAGGCAGAATGGTTATACGTAGTGTGTGTTTTGAATATATGTATTTTCTATAACTATTTAAACTCCAAGAACCAATTTTTAAATAATAATTGAGTTTCTAGTATTTCTATTTGTTTCATTATTTTTATTTCAAACCGTATTTTTTAACATGTACGTATTTAAAAAAACCTTTTGGGCGTTAATAATTGGACAAATAAAATATAAATAAGTTGGTTCGATACTGGTCTTCAAAAGGAAAGTGAAAATAAAATGAGAAAAAGAAAGAAGTGTTTAAGGAAAATATAGGAATTGTTTCTTTAGGCAGATTGCAGATGATTTCAGTCGAGTCACAATGGCAATATTTGTAATGATAATTTGTAAAGTATGAAACTTTGGCGGTACAGGAACTAGGTATAAGGTACAACAAGAGCAACAAAAAATGTACAACAGTTCAAATTTCTGGATAGAAAATTCGAGTAGACCATATCGACCAAAAACGGAAAATCTCTTACGCATTTTTCTTATCCAGGGTCCATGGCCCCGATGAGGATAGGCAATTAACAGAGTTATCAACAATTGTCCAAAATGAAAAATCTTAAATAAATTTAAACATGTGTATATACTTTTGAAGTATTTTCGTCGGTAACCAGAAATTGAACATATTTTTAATTAAAAAAAACAAACACATAATATGTACATTTTTATTTGTACAGAAAATTTGATTTTATATAATAGACAGTTGAAAATAACTCTTAATTTGTTGCAACAGAGAAGGAAAAGATTTCAGTTCAGGCATTTACAGGGCTTATGACCTGTCGTTGGCTGGTTTGAGTGGCCACTTTACACACTGTGTAACATTCACCATTCTGCCCATGTTTAAACATTCACAGCTCCTCAACTCTTCCATCTGTCGACTTTTGTGAAGTAAAAGAGCTGAAACCTTTATTGTGCGGGTGAGATTCATCGGGCTGAATCAAATCACCTACTAGGCAACGCCTGAAAACAATTTTCAAATTTTTATACTTCTTCATTTACCAGGTAGTTAATTCAACAACGTTTTGAGTATGTCTAAATGCTTGCAGACTGGCTGAATTTTCTCCCTAGGGAGTTATTCGTATTTAAATTTATTGCAACAGAGAGAAAAAACATTTTTGAGAAGGCGATATGGAAGTCTAGACATTTACAGTGCTTATGACTTGTTATTGGCTGGTTTAAGTGACAGGTGGAAGAGTTGAGGAACTGTAAATGTTTAAACATGGGCAGAATGGTGAATGTTACACTGTGTGTTAAGTGGCCACTTAAACCAGTCAATGACAGGTTGTTAGCCCTGTAAATACTTAGATTTCCACATTCCCTTCTCCAAAATGTTTTCCCTCTCAGTTGCAACAAATTTAGATCGGAATAACTCTCTAGCGAGGAAATCCAGCCTGTCTGCAAACATTTGGACATACTCAAAACATTGTTGAAAATAACCACGTTAACTTCCCATTGTAATCGTCGAAGTGAAATAATAATCTACACATAGTTCACCACGTTAGCCTCGGTCAGCATGTAAAATTAACAGTTTAATAAACGTAACATAAAATTTAGAGTATTGGGACCTACCCTAAGATCCCGCACCAAAATATAACCAGCGAAATAGCACGGGTACGTAGCACGCCTCGAGCACGATAACTGGCGGGTGCGTGATATAGGAATGCTATTGTATGGAGGAATATATAGGATTTTTCAATAGTACCGCTCGATGTTTGACAACGGCTCGTGAAGAAGTCGAGAGACTGACAGGTGTAATCTTTGGTCGGCGTACTCGGTTAGTATTTACATTTTGCTATAGAACGCTCCACGGGTCAACAACGAGTGAAAATAGTTTTTTTTAATAATTTTTTTTCGTCATCAACTGGCCACTGCGATCGTGTGATTTGACGCCAATGATTTTTTCTGGAGTTATGTGAAATCTCGAGTTTATGCCGACAAACCACAGACGATTGCCGCCCTTAAGGCCAACATCAGGCGGGTCATTGGTGAAATTTATCCATTTTGAACGATACGGTCATTGGACCTCCAGAGTTCAAGAGACTAAACGAAACCGCGGAGGACATTCGGGTGATATACTTTTTAAAACGTAATGTAGTTTTAAACCCATTTTGTTTTATTACATTTCGAAGATGGAGCGTTACTATTGAAAAAGCCTATATAAATATAATAATACACCGCGGTATCATGCTAAATTGTGAAGTTTATCAGCGTCAGGTATCATGCAATATAACAACATTATCGCCATCACGTCCGCAGTGTTGGCATGCGGTTTACTAATCTCGATATTACTCCTTCACGGAGAAATTTCATAATAAACATATTATATTGTATGTAGTGTAGGTACCAGTGCGAGTTGTGAGTTTTTTTATATGTAAGCTACAAAAGATTTTTATAATTTTTTACCTCCATAAAAATATTATACAGGATGTTCTTTAAACCCTGTCACATCCAAAACCACGATGATCAGTATGACCAAAAAGACATATTGGCACATTAAAATAATTTTTTAGAACGAATAAAATTTACAAAAATAAAATATTTAAAAAAACAAATGGTTGCTTACTTCTGCAAGGGTGAAGCGAGGAGAGGGCAGGGGGGAGTCTGATACACCGTCAACCACATGGCCACGCCCCCCTTACTTTTCCTGCAGAAGTAACCAACTATTTGTTTTTTAAATATTTTATTTTGAAAAAATTTCTTCGTTCTAAATATTGTTATAAATATGCTAATATGTCTACTTGCCCATACTGATCATCGTGGTTTCGGATGTGACAGGGTTTAAACAAAACCCTGTATAAATGGCTATGTTTTTTCGTGGTTCTTTGAGATATGTACATTGTACATCATCTTTCCGTTTTAGCTTTTGACAACAGAAGGAATACTTTTTAAAGAAAACAATTATCAATAATCAATCAATTTTACTCGAACTTCGCGATATATTTATTTACCTATATTTTCCAATATTTAATTATAACACATTTAATTATGCCACAATGACATTTAGTAGATATTTTTCCTATTAAGATTGCACGATTCCTTCTAAAAATGATTAATGCCGAAAATTGCCTCATAATGGAGGCAAGCGCAGCATGTACCGTCAGATAATGGCACCCCTGTGCTTACAAACACGGTAGGTGCGTAGCTTTCGAAAATGCGAAAGGTTTACAAAATTTAACTTTAGTGAGTAGTTAGTAAAAAAAATAAACATTCCCTTTCTGCTTAGTTATTATAATACTGGTTTATCTTAGAAAATGTTACAATTATTAATGCCAGTTAATTATTTGACCAATATAATTAAAGTTCTTCACTAAGACAGGCGAACGAACAAAATGGTGATCATATGTCAACCGTATTCATTAGGAAATACTGTCAAAAATAGTCATTAGGAAATAATGTTCTAAATACTTTTTTCCAAATAAAGAATCTTCTAATAGTATTTGTAATCTGCAAGTTTATTTCAGTACAAAATAATCACAACTGTGGTTAAAATCTAAAACAAAGCGTACATTTTTGTATGGAGAATAAGCTCGACTAAACGGTCGGTTGCTTCGTTTATTGGGAACGGGCCGGGTGCTGGGCGCGCTTTATCGATATTCAATTTTATTTTAGGAATACAATAAAAACGGTGCGGTGGCGGTAATTTATATATTTTTTTTATTTAATATAATAAACAATAATTATTTCAATTGTTTTTTCTATAAACGTAATTACCATAAAACATTATTATCGATAATTAAGCTGAGCATAATCGGAAGATATATGGAAGATTCGCCCCGGGTAGGAACTATAGCGAAGCACATCGCTCCCATAAAGAAATGTGGGGGAGGTCAGTCTAATCTAATCTGAATACAATCCTACTGATTGATAATGGAAGGTGTTGATAACACTGACGTACAAAAAATAGACACGTTATTTCTCTACTAGCTGCATCTAGTGCACATTCCACATTCCTAACTCACAAAATAATAGCAGCACAAACACAAATAATATCATCTGTATCTTTTCTCTTTTAAAAAAAAATAGTCCGAGGGTGGATCAGTGCGGCACTACTCGAATGTGTGTTAAAGCTGCACATATTTACGTTTAGCTCTCTCTGGAGCATTGGCTGCTGGCTGCTGGCTGCTAGCCGACTTCGAGCCTAATAGGTTTAAATAATAATTATAAATATGGCCGGTGGAGGGGTGGTGACGGTTCTGGTTCTTCCGATCGGACTTGTTTCTTCCGGTTTACTCACAAGCTAATGAACTAACATACCCCATAGCCGTCAGAATTGGGAAAATTAGATGAAGGGTGACAGACAAATTGACTCTAATACTGAGGTTGCTCTGACGGCGATAGGGGCATTGAAAGCGAATCTTTTGTAAACAAAGAATATTTGGAAAAAAAAGGTCAATTTAACTTTCAATTAAAGCAAAAAAAATGTGTGCATATGTCATGAATTCCTGGAAATATTGACAGTTAAGTGTAGGAAACAAATGCCGTACTTAATTGTTGATTCACCACCAGAGAACTTCCCTATCGATCGACAATATCGACTTTATATTAAATTATATTGTTCGTGTTTATTTTAAGAAAATCGCAATACGATTAATTAAAATTGATCGACGATAATTTTGACGTTGAACTATTACGTATTGAGCTATCCGATTTATGTTCTTTTAGTTAGACTATTAGGATCCACGTGTGTTTGGTGAAGGAATAGTTGGTTGGTATGTTTTGTATTTATTTTAATAAAAAGTTTTATTAAAAGTATGCTATGATGCGATTTATTAACTACATTTACTATTTTTTGTACGAATTATCGTTAGTATCGAATAGTCTCGAAGTCTCGAAATTCGTCTGGTGAAGACTCGGACTCCGAGTCTCGTCTCGTCTCGAGACTTAAATTTGTGTCGAGACTGGAAGCCCAGTTCCAACTAAAGATAAATTTGAGTTACCGAGTGAAAACAGCTGTTTTATTTGCAGTAGTCTGTATTCCTTCTACAGAATGTTCTTTAAACCCTGTCACATCCGAAACCACGATGATCAGTATGGGCAAGAAGACATATTAGCATATTTAAAACAATATTTAGAACGCAGAATTTTTTTCAAAATTAAATATTAAAAAAAACAAATGGTTGCTTACTTCTGCAGGGGAGAAGCGAGGGGGCGTGGGAATCTGGTTGACGGTGTATCAGACTCCCTCCTCCCCTCTCCTCGCTTCTCTCGTGCAGATTGTAAGCAACCATTTTTTTTTTTTAAATTTTATTTTTGTAAATTTTATCCGTTCTAAAAATTTATTTTAATATGTCAGTATGTCTTCTTGGTCACACTGATCATCGTGGTTTCGGATGTGACAGGGTTTAAAGAACACCCTGTATACACACCAACACCATTTACTGGACATTAGAGGAATCATGAATTCCAGTGGTTTAAAAAAAAAAAATGTTAATAGACTAACAAACTAAGCCAAAAGAAAAATTAATTTAATTTTTATGTATCGTATTTTTATACATTATTGCTCCGACTATTTTTTTTTAATAGTTTAATTACTCAGCGTGGGACGTCATTAGTTCTATTCGTAGAGTTCTTCTGATTGGTGTGTTGGCTTCCCGGAAACCAAAAATCGATCACAACACTATGTCATAGGTTGACTTAGAACAGTTATTTAAAGTAGTTTATTTTTTTTTTTTCATTCATTTTCGAGAAATTTCGCCGTACAATTAAATGCTTTAATTTTACCGCGTGACATTTTTACATTCAATTCCCATTACACAGAACTTCCCCATTAGAAAGTGCTAAAAGTTTCAATTGTACCGAGTTGGTTAATAATACAGTGTCAGATAGAACCTTGCGATTCCAAGGGGTCGATTTGTGGAAAAAGTGATTGTTCACGCAATCAACTTTAATCTAGCATTTTAAAAAACAGTAATTTTATTTTTATATCTGAAAAAAAATGATTTTGCAGATGATCAATTATAATTGTATAGGTGACGATGCATTATGTTACATCGTTCAAAGATGTTAATAAATTAAGTAAATTCATTTAATGAAATACAGTTCAAAGACTACAGACTTGATGACAGATTAAACGCGCTCAAAGCTCGGTACAGCAAATCTAAATGCGAAGATATATTATATTTACGCTGAATGATTTTCGTAATAATTTATTCACCCACCTCTACATTTCAGTCGACATCAAAGCCGAAATTTCTTAAGTCAGAAAATTTTAAATGGTTATCAATGTAATCATAAATAAAATGTTATTGAGCTGCCGTTAATTATTGACAAAATTTTCAGAAATATCTGGGCTTCGATTACAATGGGAAGTTAGAAACGCGATCTGATTTTTCTTCATGCAAACGCATTCCCGTATTTTCACCCTGGATCGTTTCTTAAGAGAGTTGGAACGACCCAAAAACCATAAAAGCGCCCATTTTTATCGCCTTCTTCGGACGCACGGTATACAAATGTGATATGTAATTTTGAAAAGCGGAAATGGCATCGACACGGAAAATTCCATTTTGATATTCCTTCTCAAAATAAAAATCGGTTCAGTTTTGGGGTATGGAAAACGGGGCAACGAAATCTCTATTTTGTCGATTTTAGTAAGGCATAATAAATCCGACGTGCAAAAGTCTTTTCGCACACTATCGGGGAGGCATATGCGAGAGAGTGACTGAAAAACAACGTTCAAATACCTATTCACCAAATTTTTCTCCCACCGCATATCATCCTAACAGAGTTATCATTATCTGTCTACAAAGCGAAATCGAATTTATAAAAAGCAAAAACGTGAATATTTGTAGAAAAAATCCAAAGCGTTTTTTTCGGCAACATGTAATTGAACATGTTTAAAATAAAATATAATAAAAAATATACACATTTTCGTACATAAAATTCGATTTTACAATACAGACAATGACGAAGTTTAGCCCCACGGGAAAGTGAATATAAAAATGTTTTCTTAGGCGCAGTAAAAATTAGAGCATTAAATTGTACAGCAAAGTTTCTTGAAAACGCATAAAAAAAATAATAACAAATATTTTGATTGAAAAACCTACTTTGAATGACGTCACTAGTTTATATGAATCAACCAATGATAAGAGAGTTGTGAAAGATTTCCGGTTTACAGTAAATCAACGGACCAATAGGCAGAACTGGCCGAGAAGTGGAAGAGAATTGAGACGTCACACGCGGAGTAATTTCAGAAGTCATTATCATCATTCCCTTTTCGCACCTAATGGTGCATAGGGCACTGCATTGGTACACCAATCGCAGCATATTTTGATATTTTTTGTTGCATGAAGGTAAGGTGATCAGTCTAACGCTTTAGGTAGGTACCAGTCCTGGGACTATGAAATATTCTAGTGTAAAAACACCCTTTTAAATAAATATTTCATATCATGGTAGTCAAACTCGCTGACCATTACGACACGAAGCCGACAATTTTAGAAATACAAAACTTTAAAAATCATAGCGCTGATAATACATTTTGGCTTATAATAAAAAAAATAAGTGAATTTCCTTATTGAAGATAAAGTAATAGGTAATTGGTGATCGGGGCCCTGATTCACCATAATCACCATTTTCTTATCTGCAACCAGTGGTGAATAGGGCACTGCAGCAGTAGTAACAATTGTAGCAACAATTGCACCGTATCTGGATCATTTTTGTTACATGGAAGGTAATGTGATAAGTTTTATGTTTTAGGTTTCAGTAGGTACAGGAACAATAAAATATTGCAGTGGGTTGTGGTCCCGTGGCTAACGTTGCGGACTCACGGATCAGAGGTCCGAGGTTCGAACCCCGCTTTACCCCGACTTAATTTCCATTTTCTAATAGTGAGTTATACAAAACTTGCTGAAAATGGCCACCAAAATTGATATATATGGGTAAATTATAAAACGCTAATATTTCTTTAAAAAAAAAATAAATAAACAATAATTCATATCCACCCTGCCGGGAATTGAGCCCAGGAACTCAAGTATGGTAGGTGGGCGTGCCAACCACTACACAACGAGGCAGACTTATATCAAAATCGATTTCCCCCTTTAAGAATTTTTTAGTTTGAGTTTAAAAAATTCGTCCAAGGTCCTGGTTCCGTTTCGCACATAGAACTGTATTCTCCGCCCGCTCGGAAATACAAAAAAACAGAAGTGTATTATTTAACAACCTAAAATACGTTTATCATAGGTATTCATACACATGTATCAATAAAGGTTTCAGCATTTAATTTCACAAAAATCAATAGATAGAACAATTGAAGAATATTTAATGCTTAAACTTAGGTGGAATGGTGAAAGTTATACTGTGTGTAATGCTTTAATGTTATGTGTTAAACCAGCCAATTAAAGGTCATACGCCCTGATAATACCTATACTTTCATATTCTCTTATCTAAAATGTTCTCCATCTCTGTTGTAATATATGAATCTTACTAATTTATTAGATGGTAAAATCCAGTTCTGGTCTACAAACAATTTGACAAACTCAAAATATTGCAGTTTATTAAGAAGAAATGTCATAGTAATATAGGGTTGCCATCCGTTCCGATATATAGGGATTGTCACCGTTATTAAGCCCTCTGTCCCGACGTCCCGATGAAACCTATAATGTCCCGATTTAGAATTACACAGTACAATGCTGTTAATCAACATAAATCTTCTACGGCTGTACTGACTATGAATGTGTAAATATGGTTGCAAATGCTTCCAGCAATTGATGCATTGAAAGAAAATCATTGAAGCCCATCTTGCCTCGATAGAGTGGAAGTTGATAGGCTCTGTGAAATATATTTTTTTTTCAATTTTTGAAATTGATTTAATTTCCATTCTTACTCATAAAACCACATTGAAAAAAGTAATATAATTAATGTTGGCCTAGTAAAAAGCAACGAAAAAAAATGTCGTCTGCTGCCGGGGACTGTCTAATCAATATAGCAGTATGTCAATATTAAGTCAAAAAATATATAAATATAAATTGAAGCACCACATAAAATGTAAGAAAAACATATCTATTATATTTCTGAAAAACCATTGTAAAATTGCTTTTTTTGTTGCTGCATATCCCCATTCCAGAACGTCCCGACAAGACCCTAGCGAAATATGGCAACCCTTTAGTAATAGGACAATACGTTAGGAAAATGACATTCAGTTTAATGAAAATACATTATTTCTGTTATGATATAAAGATTTTCATGAAGTACACATACTTTTTAAATATTGGCGGTCTTCGTAGTGCAATGGGTAAGGCACTTGACTCACGCGTAAAAGGTTTTAGGTTCGAATTGAGAACACAAAAAAAGAGAAGTCATTTCTCGCAAGCCTGAGTGTTCTGTGCTGTATTTCACTAGTAATTGGGCCACCTGGTCTTTGTGTTGGAAAAAATAATGTATAAAATAAAATTGAGAAAAATAGATGGCGTACTAATAATAACTAGCGTGCACCAATTCTGTTACGATCTACATTTATAAATGCGTATAAAACTAAGAATTCATTTTTGTTTTATTTTATTCCTTAGAAAATACTAACAACAGCACTATTCATGTAATTAAATTATCAGCAAGTGGTGAGGCAGTTGAGTGAACTACTGAGATCTATAAAAGGGCAAGGTGTCAGAGCAATAAAAATGTAACCTTCAACAGCAGGTAAAATATAGTAATATATTTATTTCATTCATAAAAACACTTAAGTATTTAAGTGTTTCGGATGAGAAACACATGTACGGAAACAAAAAATATATTATGTGCACTCACAATAAAATAGTTTACTCTAACTGTAGATTGTAATTTCTTATAGAAGTGCACTTAATTTAATAATAGAAATGAATATTAAAAATATTTCTTCTTCTAGTGCCTTGCCGGGTCCCCCCGAAAAATATAGAAATCTACAAATAACTTTATATTACCAACAGCTTGAAAGACTACTAGTGTCATTATCAGATAGACAATACACCGGATTCTCTTGTAAATGGCATACTATAACTATTGTCCATGCGATGATATTTCTTCACAGAGTGTCGAACATCTGTTATTTCAGTGCCCATTTTTCAGTTTACAAACGCCATAATCTTGAAGCAGAATGCAGGAAAGATGAAATATTCTTAACAGATATCCACACTGTCGTTAAAAGTAGTTATCACGCGCCATTGCTCTTGGACTTTGCAACAATGGTGATTGGACTCATAAAGGTAATAAACCAAAATCAGTGATCGAACATCCCATTTCCAAGACAAACAAAAACAATTTTTTCTGAGTATCTTAGCCATGCACCTGACACGTAAGGCTACTAAATACAGGGGTCCAAATATATATTTTTTAAATGGCATACACATTTCACCCAACACTGTGTAAAAAAAAGCATACTAAAATTGGGATTAATTCATCCTGATTAAATTTTGATATAAGTTCTCGACATAAAAAATTAGATTAATTACTGTTTATTGTATCTTAATTTTATTAGATATAAATAAATATTTTTTATAAATTAAGAAAAAGATTATTAACATCACTATCGGGCAATAGACATACCTATCTGTTTGCTCACATTCGATTAGAGACTAACTTGGAACTTAAAAATACAACATGTGCTAAGAAAGGCAAAAACCATACAGGGCACTGGCTGCCGCGAGGTAGGAAAAAAATGGGGCCTATAATCAAAAGCTACACTTTGGATATTTATATGTACCCATGGTATGACCTGTGGTCACATATGGATGCAAAACTTGGCATAAAAAAGCCTTACAAAATGGATGTAGCGGTGCATTATCCAGTTTTCAAATAATGACCTGCAGCATTGCACTGGAGCAGTGTGCAAAACATGAGGAATTTGCAGTAGTATCTCATTGAAAACCCAATTTTGGCTAAGCCGTTGGATGTTAAGGCTATGGAATTCAACTTTCAAAAGCATTTTAAGGTACCTGATAGGAAGCATTGGCTGCCCAATAACCCCCTACCATACAGGAAAGAAGACATTGCGTAGTACACCGATGGCTCCAAGAAAGATAGACAAGAGGGTGCGGGGACACATGGAGTCCGCTAAAAGGTTTTTAATTAGCCTAGGGCTCTATCCCACTGTCTTCGAAATGAAACTCTGCGCCATCTACGCCTGTAAGTATGAAAATTTGCACAGACAATACAAAAACAAAATAACATGTATTCTGTCAGACAGTTAGGCAGCTCTAAAAGCCCCGAGATACATTCAGATCAATTCTAAATTAACCTTAGAATGTCTACAGGAGCTTAATTGTGTCGGTGAGTGTAACAGCATAATATTGATTTGAATTTGCGAGGCTTGGAGCTGAGACAACCCCAATGTGCTCCTCGTAATAAACTTAGGTCGTGGGCCCGGAAGTAAAGTATAATGCTCGGGCAAAAAGCACCTGGTCAAGATACCCGTGCATACTTGTTCATACAAGATTTATAAAAATGTGAACCATTTACGTTTGAAATAAAATCTTGATACCAACATGACATTGCTGTCAATGAAAAACACAAATAGACAATAAGAAAACATACAAATGTAATATAAGGTTATTTTTCATGATTCCGCAAAAGAAATAAATGATATTATCATCTTTAACCTGTTATTACAGATGATTGCACCCTTTTTGGTCAAAAATGCCTCATGAAATTTGTATAAGATTGTAAAGTATTAATGAAATAAATAAAAACAATTTGATTCGTGATAACGTTAAATAACTGCCTTTGTACATTTTCCACAAAGGATATGAGCGAAAAATCAAAGAAGTTGACAAATTATCGAATCGAATACCATAATATTTAAATGAGTGCAATAAAATATAAGACACTTGGATACCAACATTTGCCAAGAAAATACATTCCAATAAATTGAATACCTATTTTCGTTTGAATAATATGATAAAGAAAAACACTATAAATATATCATTTCAAATCACCGGAGGTAACAAATAATATTTGTACACTTACAGTAGATCAGCCTCCGTTCACCAAAATTCACAAATATTTCATTTGAAAGTCATATGATACATTTAAATTTTATTTGTAAACAAATTAACACGGTTAACATTTGCACAATTTTTAAGGAAACGTCAATTTATTTACTAGAGTTGCCATTACAAAGAAGAAAATGTAATTTTAGAATGAGGAAAAAATATACTCGGCATGTTTTGAAAGTAGGTAACCCATCAATTAGAGAATAGATCGTGAAATCACAAAAATGTTTGTTCACGTTTTTATAATTCTATAATAACCGCAAATACAAAGAAATATTATTTTTTCATAAAATAATATGTGATCATTATATAAATACGTTTTTTACGAGAAATTATTCATTTTCGTTTTTTTTTACAAATGTAAAAATCATTGCATTGCGGTGCAATAATAATTACGTACAGAATTATAGATGGAATTGCGAGAGAGCTCTAATAAATATGATTTACAATTTCGAGGTTACCGTGTTGGGATAGATATTAAACATAAAGTCACCATTAATAAAAGTAAGTTTGGTTGCAATGCATTTTATGCAGAGTTGCGAAAATAAATACTATTGAGATAAATAAACAACCCTTCTAGGGGCAAAAAGCCATTGCAAAAAAGGGTTAGTTAAAAAAACTAATAGAAGAATTAGTGTTATAATTCTAATTAATACATGTTTTGAAAGTTTACTTGGCAACAAAATTAAAAAATATTTGTCATCCGAATACCAAACTATTGTACTAAGAAATAAAATGATTTGCCAAAAGTTTAAACAAGAAATTCATATAAGGGGGTGGGTACATACTTATTAGTTGAGATTTGCCAGGTGAGCGGTAAAAAATTTAAGCTTTCAGAATTAACCCAAGAATTAAACTGTTTAAGGTAATTCTTGATTGTCTGTGTCTTCAAAGATGTCTCTAAAAGTTACTGTCAAGGCTCTGGTAAAGGGAGTACTATTTACCGTGCTATATAAAAAAAACACACTAACCCATGATAAAAAAAAAAAAACTTTTTTTCTCGAATAAACCGAACATAAGATACTTGTCACCTTTTCCCAAGACATGTTTGTGTTGTTAGAAACAATAACAAAGTTACGTAGTAAATCTCACTGCACATGTCATAAAGTGACATAATTATTGATTAATTTTGTTTTTAATGAATTAAAAAAATGTTTTTACTTACTAGAATTTTATTACTCCATGCGCTCTGTAGCTGCAAGACGTTTGGTAATCTTAGATTTTATATTAGGTACGTAAATTCACTTACTAAATCTATTTATTAACTTCTTCTATCGAACAATAAAACTTCCGACTGTATACGTGAAGTGTAATAAAGATGGGCATACGTCGATTACCTATAAACAAATAAAAACGACCCGTGCACAAAAAAGTTTGTTCTAGTATAGCAGTAGTCTAATCTGAAAGAAAAAAAAAACTTTGCTCTTTTGATTATGTTGCTACAGTATATGCTTTTCAAAAACGCTATGAATAATAAAAATTCGTACACAAAAATGATAAATTATTATAAAATGGTTGACAGAACAGATGGACAATTGTAATAAACTTTTAAATGTATTTGCACATCAATATTCTACTATTACATCCCAGAACAAACCAGCGTATCATCAGCGCATTGTCATGTTTAAAATATTATTTCCAGAGGTTCCCACAATAGGGTATTTTCACGTTTTTTTTTTATTTTGCAAAAAAATTGAAAAAAAAATTACGATGGTAACTGTACAGTTTTTATTTTTTTATGTCCACGCGTTAATTTTTCAGAGCGGTTTAAAAACGTACACTTTGAATTGGCGCCAAAACGAACATTCGGATGCCGTATGGGCTTGTGACGTCACGCGTTACGAATTTGACTGACCGTTCAAACAAATTCATACGAATTTGTATAGCCTACGTGTTGTTTTTGTTGTAATCGGTTGTTTTACACTGTTTTAACTAATTAACGCGCATAAAATGTCTTTAGTTATAAGATACAAGTACTGTTTAATTCCGATGTGCACAAACACTACGGTGAAGACGCAAAATAAAGCTTTTTTCGCCATTCCTAGTATTAATGAAAAAATGCAGACAAAATGGTTGAACGCATTTGAACGTTATGAAACGAGATTTAAAAAAAAACAAACCACTATTTTTTTTCCATAGGTCTTGTTCAGTACAAAATACTATATTTTATGATGTAGACTGTAGACTATAAACATTTACTAACAGTAGGTACTGAAATTAGCACTTATAAAGCTTGACAGGTACTACAATACCAAAACAGTTTATTCTTTGAACGTTATCGTTTATATTTGTATTATATTTCCGTACTTATGTTACTTAGTTTAATTTGTGGAACTGTTGGTTTTCTATATGAATAAAAAATAAAATTACAAAAAAATTGCTGTTTGAAAACCTACCTTATTTATTTGTGAAATTTATTGCATTTACAAAATGGCAACTGACCTTGAGATGCTGGACAGTCTTCACACTTGCAGGAATCTATTATTTCCTAGACTTCATCGCAAATCAACGTCACCGAGTACGATTTGGTTCTAACTTTAAGTTCTGCTGGGGTGACTCGACCTTTTACCATTCAAATATCACCCGTCCGTTTTACTTGAATGTAATCTATGGCACTGTCTCCGTAATTTACCCTAGCTGATATATTAAGTAAATCACATTTAATAAAAAAAGGCATTAACACACACTCGAGCAACAGAGATGTTTACAAGCAATGGTATTTTATGGATTATGTTGTGTCAAAGTCACGTTACTTCCCTTTTGCATTAAATGTACGCTAAACAATATATTTATAGTACATGCAAATAATACAACTATTTGAATGAATACATTCTGGAAGCAAACATTATATATTTGCTTACCTTACGGCCTTTACATTTCTATACTCGAACTTAAAAAGTTTGTATTGGATGAGAAAAAAATACCCATCATGATTATATCTATTTTGGGCAAGTTATCGGACTTTCCTTGTAAAAAAACAATTT
Organism: Micrasema longulum; assembly: GCF_059751315.1. NCBI lineage: Eukaryota > Metazoa > Arthropoda > Insecta > Trichoptera > Brachycentridae > Micrasema > Micrasema longulum. The sequence continues at coordinate 735,302 of NW_028277544.1, forward strand.
TAGTCATAATGCTATGGATGTTTATAAATGAAAACAAAAAAAAAACAAAGGAAAAGACGAAGTTTAACTAGAAAAAACAAATAAAAAGCCACAAGCCGCCCGCGTCGGAGTATCTCAGTATAGGATTTGAGTGAACGTAGGATATATAAGTCACGCGTGACGTCATCAACCCTTTTGGCCAGTTACGGGCCGTTTTATTTCTATCAAACTTTAAATAGGAAATTATCAATGAAAACACTCGTTTCAGATTTTGATAGTTATATGGTTCGAATCGTAAAAATATTCTTTAAATACTGAATACATTAAAAATCATATCCCCAGTTTATGAAAATACCCTATTGTCATCGGTGGTAGCACGTCGCGGCTCAAGAATCTAGTACTGTTGCAGGAGTTTTTTTTTTTTTTTTTTGTCCTTTGTTCAAAATATAACTTAAATTAGATATGTATTAAATAACTATCAGCAACACGTCACGTGTTTTTTTTTTTATTTAATGAAAGAAGAAATTTGTCAATTCACCTTTTTCTCATTTTTAAAACGTAGTTTGAAATTTTCGACTTTATTATTCTTTTTTCTGAAACCTGCGGCGTTTAATTTTTTTATATACCTTATTACACCATTTACCAACATAAAGTACTTGTTTTCCGAAAATCTTTTATAAAATATATGTGAGGAAGCCCTTTAATATATTTATGGTACAAGTAAATGAAATATGTGCTCTACTTTTTTGTCTGTGAATCTAATCACATAAATGTCAAAGTCAAAAATTTGAATTTCTAATACACCAAATAACACGTTCGCTGATCCGCGCGCACGTTTTTGGTGGTTAATAATTTTGTATAAATTGGAATATTTTCATTGAACTTCTTTTGAAATTTGTTTTCGCTATCTTGTGGTTATATTTGCAACGTTATGTTTAGATAAACACCAACATGGCCGAAGTAATTTCCCTTCCGCAAAAGAAACATTACAGGCAACGAGCACACTCAAATCCAATTGCTGATCATTGTTTTGATTAGTAAGTAAACGCCATATTAAATTAAATTGTTCAAATCAAAATTCAAAATTTTGAAATTACTTTTAGCCTAATTATTTTAGTTCATTATGTCCCCTTTTCCTTATTTCAACGGACTTTAACTTTAGAGGAGGTTATGATCATTGATTTCTATTTAACTGCTGATGAAAACTTGTTTGTTTTATGCTTAGCACTGAATTTTGATTAAATAAAATGAATTTGAATTTTGATTAAAATATGTCTTAACTCCGAGAATTTTACCTGGATTCTGGTCCAAATTAAAAAAATACAATATTGCTGTGAAAAAAACACGTTTTAAATAAATATATAATGTTGAACTTACCAATAATCGAATCCTAATGGAAGTAAGAAGTGCTAATACTCTGAGGCAGTCACATATATTTAATATCTATCTGTCTATTACATATTTTGATCGTACCTGAATTTTTGGAATATAACTAACTAACTAACTACTAACTAACCATCACGCCATTTCCCCAGAGGGGTAGGCAGAGAGGATAGAACGCCACACCACTCTGTCCTGGCACACTTCCTTTGCTTCCTTCACATTCATACATCTTCTCATGCACGCACATCGATTATTCCGACTTTTCACATGACCACTTTCAAGAATTTGTTGTACTTGATCATGCCATGTCTTTCTCGGCCTTCCTCGACTTCTACAACCAGAGTATAGAAATATTATTCAATATTATATTCTAATTACCTGTCTGCATTCACATATTTTCTGACTGTACTTAAGAAAATAGTTAACAAGCAGCCTATTGACTAATCATTTAAATGTATATTTTTTTATTTTGAAGAAATATTTGCATGCTCATTTTAATTTTGGGGGCATTTTCAATGAGTTTTAAATAATACTCTATAAGAAAATGGTAATCAAGTTAGGGTAGAGTGGGGTTCGAACCTCAGATCTCTGATACGAGTCCCCAACACTAGCCACAGAACCTCAACCCGATTATATTAAAGGTAACTTGCTTTCGTTTCTATCCTTTCCGTGATAGTCCTCATGGTACTTGCCTTTTAATCAAAAAGAAGACTATTTAGAAGTGCAATTTAATAAAAATAGAAAAATAACAATGATTGTGCAATAGTTTCACCCAGAAGTGTAACATGAGAAGAACATTCAGAATTATCATTCCATTAAAGTTAAGTTCATTCCCGTGCTCCATTAAATCAAATATTCTAATCTCACACAAAATTTAATGATAATGATACAGTCTGTTTTTTGTTAGTAATGCAAGCAGTCTTTGCTGTTATACATTTTATGTATGTGCTGTTCCTCCTTGAAAAAATCATCAAGTGGTGCTTAGCTACGTAATGCTAGAGTTTTTCACAAAAACCTATATTTTGTTGAGGTGGTGAATGAATGATATTTTAATTACGAAATTATCGAAACTAACTTTGTCCAAATACAACGTACTGCATTTAAATTTGTGTTACTTAAATCAAATTGTAAACTGGCGTGCACAATGTTTTTAAAAACATAAGTTCAAAGTTTAAACTGGCGAGTGTTGGGTGCGATGTAGCACTACAAGATGAGACTCGTGACCATATCTTGTGCCAGCGGAAACTCGGTGTATTGTAGTGATATGGGCGACTTTGTTTGGTAAATCACTCCAGCATTAAACCACTCTGCTGAAGAGGATGTTTGTTTTTGCAAATAATGGTCTTTAAATGTTTTATTTTCAGTCCTTCTAGACCTGAGGACTTTGACTGGTCGGCACTCTATCCCGAAATTTTGCAAGATGAAAAAATAACCAATAAAAGAGTTGAGTTTGCTGACGTAGGATGCGGATATGGAGGACTCTTAGGTACCTTACTAAATTACCACTTACTTAACTTAAAAATACTAATTATTATTATTAATCATTAGCTTTGGATATCAAATAAAAAAACTAGGAATATAGACAAAAGATAGCTTTATGTAATAACTGCGCAGCGATCCACAATTGAGGACTGTTTTTACAAAGCGAAATATCTACAAGAAGTAAAATTTTCAGCAGGTTTTTTTATGATAAAAAAATAACTACCTACCAGGATTTTAACAAAAACAATAATACCTAAAATAATATGCCAAATCTAGGAATACCGCTAAGCATCCCTTACTATTTTCTATAGATCTTGTTATTGTCTCGGTTAACTTAACTATGGCGTTTTCCTGCCCTAAATCCGAACCGATTATTAGACAGCAAGTTGTTATTCTCTAAGAAATAGCTTAATCTTTGTTTAACCATTTCTCTATAATTTTTTAGATATTATTTAGTAATGAAATGGGTTGACAGTTTTGGATTAAGGGTTTATTACCATTTTTAAAGATTGGTATAGCAAAAGATTCCTTCAAGTGCCCAGGAAATATTCCTGTATTAAAGCTGAGATTGAATATGTAAGCCAGTGGAGCTGCAATGTGACTGAATAGATTTGAATAGTTTTGAGCTAATATTGTCTGGTCCTGTAGTGTTACTCAATTTGAGACAATTTATTGTCTTTACGATTTCATCGGGAGTAATGGCTATTGAATCCAGTTTATGTAGTGTAGGTACAATATTAATTTTATTTGCGAGGGTGTCTTCGTTAAGTTTAATTTTGTTAAGGATGTTATGTGCAAGGGAGTTACCAATAGAGGTAAAATATACATTAGCGTGATTAGCTTTTAATTTACTATTTGAAATTAAATTATTACCATTGGTCTCCATTTTTTCAATAGGCAATTTCTTTGTAAGAGAAGTTCCTGTAATTTCCCTAGCCATTTTCCACATTTTATGAGGGTTGCAGTTGTTTTATTTGTACATTATTTTGCTATAGTAATTTTCTTTCGCTATTCTAGCTTCTTTTTTGCAAATATTCCGGTGTTTTTTGTATTTTCGTATATGATTGAAATATCACCTGGATTATCTCGTGCTTTTCTTTTATATATCAACTTAACTATTTTATCTGTAATCCAGGGTGTTTATTTACGTTTTTTTGTAAATTGTGTTTTTGGAAATGTGGTGTTTCAAGGATGATATAAAATTTTCTAATGTATAACATGTAAGTTTACTTTTGCATGAAATCATTATTAATTGTTTTTTTTTGTAATATTTTATGTCTTCATATACCTATGTATTGAACCGGGTGGCAGTCCCATGGTAGTATTGTGGACTCACTGGCCAAAGGTTCGAGGTTCAAATCCCACTCTATCACAACTCGATTTCCATTTTTCCAGCACAACTTATTTATGACTTTTAGGAAATGGTCTGGAAATTTAAATATTTCAGTAAATAATAAGAACTCAAGTATTTCTCTTTTTAAAAAAAAAAAAATATTTCCGAAATATTTTCATATTATTGCTAATCCAATCCAATTCGACTCGTTACAACTTTGCACATATATCGTTTTGCAAAATTTTTCTTTCACCTATCGATATATCTCATATAGAAGAGTTGATTTCCTTTTTTTTCCGATTTTCCAATTCATTTTGTTTTTTTTGTAGATATTTCGCTTTGTGAAAACGGTCCTCAATTGTCATTTATTTATTTATATAATAGGGCTTTTGCACAGAGGATTTATAATACTTCGTTTTTATAAAATTGACTTCATGTATGTATGAATGTAGTGGAAGCGAGGTCTGTATGCAAATACAGTGATTTGGCATTCTATCCTCTCTGCTCACTCCTACGGTAAAATGGTGTGATGGTTTGTTGTTGTTGACTTCACTGTTCTTTTAATCACGTAATAAGGTGAGCCCAAGTTCTGTTTTATTTGTTGTAATATCTTCTTAGTGTAAGAAGAATGACAAATGGGTCTCTCCAACACTTATTTCAGCTGCATTAGTCAAACTAGGATTTGAAATATGCACCACCCTATATGCCTCGTTGTGACTGCTTAAAAATATAATAAATTGTATTCACACTACAACATGCCAAAAGGGGGTGTAATTTCATTGGGAATCAAACCTGGAGGTTCTGCGTGTAACATCTTCACACACAATTACGCCCCGGAGGCGTTATTATTGATATTAATATTAGTAAGTAGGCCAAAGGCCCAATTACAATGTACCCAATACAAGTGAATCGCAGCACATGCACCCAAGCTTGAGAAGAATCACATTCACTTTTAAATTGCTGTATAATATTTGTGTATGTTACGAATATCTTCAACCCAAATGATTATGATTGTGATTATTATTATTATCCCAGTATTTAAGTTTAGCAATAGGAAATTATGATATTTTAGTAGTTTATTAATGCAAGATTGACTTAAATATTTTAGTTACTCTTTCACCAATGTTCCCTGACACCTTAATGCTTGGAATGGAGATCAGGGTAAAGGTATCGGATTATGTTAATGATCGCATTTTGGCTTTACGGTCACAGAATGCCGGACGGTACCAGAATATCGCTGTTCATCGTACTAACGCTATGAAATATCTTCCAAATTATTTCCACAAAGGACAGGTTAGTATTTATCTTTGTTTTTATTTATTTATTTTTAGATATTTGGCATGTTTTGGCAATTCTATCTACCTGTACATAATATTGTGGGGTAATTACTACAACTGAAAGTACATTCCTCCACACACCCGAAACCGTTTTAAAGACCGTGGGTCTTCCTATAGGTTTTTTGTCAATGAATGAGGTGCTCTTTTAAAATTTTCAATTTCATATTTCACGATTTTAATTGAATTTAACTCTACTACTTTCACTGCCCCTTTCACTGTGTGTTTGGCAAATTATATGGAGGGCCTTTGTCAGATATTGTCATATATCATGACCATATTAGATCATATAGAATGGTAGCAAAAACTGTATTTACTTGTATCACAATAGCCTATGTCTATTATGGTAATTTTATAAATTGAATAACATCAGATTAGATTACTATTATCATTATTTTTAAATTTTTAAACTCTGACGTCCTTCATATAAGTCACCAAAACATAATCCCATAATCATGCATGTAGCACCACTTATTTAAAGGTTATTTACTTACAGGTTATTTACTTACCATAAATATACAAACCATGCATACAAATCATAATAGGATTTGAATGAATCACTACTCGTCTATTTGTAGCATTCACGGAGGAATATACAAATATGTGTTTTTAGTGGGTGCTTAAAAATGCTGATTTTGAAGTTAAGTAATTACCCCATGATATATAATAAAGTAATACGATTAGGAAAAAAGCTTAGGTATGTATAGAGTACAAAAAATAATGTTCCATTGATAACCAATAATGAATGTAGTTGGTTGATGTATTGTGTAATATGTGGAAATTATCTAATATATCTATTAACATCTCCCTATTTGGAAAAGTAAAAAAGCGGAAATAAATGAAAAGATAAACAAGAAATCAATAGTTCAAAGGTTGAATACCTAATTATTGAAAAAACAAAGTTAATATAAAAAGTGGGCATCTTTAATATAAAAATGTAAATTCTTCTCTAGTTGAACTGTTTTTCTTACTGTTATCCACACCTAATGGTGCTATAGAAGAATGAGTAAAAAAGTAACGCTGTATTGTCTCCACTTGATTGATGCTTTCAAGTAAAAAGACTAATGAAGAAAACATATTTGAATTTTATAGAATTTAAAGTTTTATTTAAAAATCAGATAAAATTATTCATTTAAAAAAAAAAAACATTGGATTTTGATTTTCAAGAAGCAAAACACATTATGCAGTGTATATATAAAATAAGATATACATATTTTATCATAAGTAATACCGCTTATTGTGATCACTATAGGACCTGTAATTTTTTTATGACAATAACCGGTTGATAACATTAGGTAAAGGATTAAAATAAAAATAGGTAATACAACCCTTTTCAAGAAGCTAAACACATTATGCAGTGTATATATAAAATAAGATATACATATTTTATCATAAGTAATACCGCTTATTGTGATCACTATAGGACCTGTAATTTTTTTATGACAATAACCGGTTGATAACATTAGGTAAAGGATTAAAATAAAAATAGGTAATACAACCCTTTTCAAGAAGCTAAACACATTATGCAGTGTATATATAAAATAAGATATACATATTTTATCATAAGTAATACCGCTTATTGTGATCACTATAGGACCTGTAATTTTTTTATGACAATAACCGGTTGATAACATTAGGTAAAGGATTAAAATAAAAATAGGTAATACAACCCTTTTCAAGAAGCTAAACACATTATGCAGTGTATATATAAAATAAGATATACATATTTTATCATAAGTAATACCGCTTATTGTGATCACTATAGGACCTGTAATTTTTTTATGACAATAACCGGTTGATAACATTAGGTAAAGGATTAAAATAAAAATAGGTAATACAACCCTTTTCAAGAAGCTAAACACATTATGCAGTGTATATATAAAATAAGATATACATATTTTATCATAAGTAATACCGCTTATTGTGATCACTATAGGACCTGTAATTTTTTTATGACAATAACCGGTTGATAACATTAGGCAAAGGATTAAAATAAAAATAGGTAATACAAACCTTTATTTTCACACATAATAGTAATAAAAAAACTTATAATTAATTTTTTTAATTCATTGACGGTAGTTTGCTTTATATTGAAGTTTATCAACTCATGAAAGTAGTCGTTTGTAGAATGTTTGTACAATATTATCATTTTGTAGATATTTCTAAGAATTTACATCTTTTTATTTCTGTGTAAATTTATTTCAAGCGATGGCAATAGGGGAAGTTTTATCACACTATGCGAATTATATTTATATAGATGGTTTTCGGACTCACTGATTATGATATCAATAACCGAATTATAACATTTTCCACGATTCTAACCAGATTCCACTGTATTATGTAGTCAGCGTGACGATGACAATTTGGATGAAATATTATCAGAAACATGATTAGTATCTTAAAAACTACATAAAATTATATTTAGATTCTACTGTGGTAGTATCTGTTACACCCTAAAAAGTTCTCCCTTATTTACATTTTTTTTTTTCCAAAAAATTATTTTCAAATATAGTTTTTACCATCTCTAGCACAATTTTTGATAGATGCACATTGTACACCCCACATTGAAATTTATAAGTTTCTATATACATATGTTTCAAATAAATTTGTAGAAATTAACAACTGATGGAATTAAAAAAATATTTTCATTTTTGAATAAAGGACAGAAATATCCATTATTATCTAATCATTTTAATATCTTGTTTTTTTCAGTTGAAAAAAATGTTCTTTTTGTATCCTGATCCGCATTTCAAAAAGGCCAAACATAAGTGGAGAATAATTAACAAATGGCTCTTAGCGGAATATGCATATGTATTGGCCGAAGGTGTAAGTTCTCTATTATATTATAGTACAACAACTTATTACAATTTATTGTGTATGCAGATAATTGGTAGAATTCCATATTAACATTTGGTAAGGTATCTAAAATAAAACACTTTTATTGGATTTAATTCTACTATTATTTTTTTTAAATATATGTGATGCGTTTTGTCTTGTTAGGACATTATCAAACTAACTTTAACAGACACTTTGTCAAACGCGTCACATATATTTAAAAAAATAAAAGTACAATTAAATACGACAAAAGTGTTTTATTTTGGATACCTTAACAAACTTATTACAATCCCAAACATCCATATCTCTGATTCCTTCAATCTCTGGCATTCCCGATGACTTGAAATTTACCAAAACCCAAACTAAAATAACAATTCTCTTATAACTTATATGCCCTTTACTTGGGTAATGCTTGCTCGTAAACTGCGGGTTTCAACTGTGCAGCTCTGTTGAGTCTGCCTGTGGAATCTATCGAATCTAAGTGTGAACAAAATACAATTATAGAAAACATAAACTAAGTTGTCAGTACATATAACTTAGATTCATATGTGTAAATGAAATGGTGCTTATAACACTTAATTATGCATAGAGCACTGGCAGGTTATCTGAATCATTTGTTATACAAAGAAAAGATAATCAAATATAATTTTTAAATGTGTGGAAACTTAACCCGGGACATCATGCAACAATATCAGTATTTAAAAGAGTGACTTAAATCAAAATTAGTGCCCCTAGCTAATATAATTCTCTGAAGCTCGAGATGCTTACCACATGTGAAATAGTGCAAAGCCCAAACCGGGGACCGGGGTGAGGCGAAGGGTTGTAAATCAACACTGGAAGGTTTCTATAGCTTCAAACAGAAACTGTGCACTGTGAAAATTTATTTAGCAACCTAAACTAAATCATTGTGCAACAATATTATCGAACCATAAATAAAATTATTTGGACATGACCTTTAACAAAATTAATAATAATTGTAGATACTCTCCCGATTTTTTACTGAATTTAAGTGTTAATAAATAACTCTGGAAATAGTGCAATTTTCCAGATTAGAACGTTAACCACAAAACCGTCGAAAAACTAGGCGTTGTCGAGCCAGTAGCAAAGTTAAATACGTAGCAAATAAAGAAACTTTCACTACTAATCTTAAACTAGTATCATTAACCTCTCTTATTAAAATTGAACCAGAATATCATGCAAATCGTAAAGTCTGTCAATTGACTCTTGGAAATTGGAATGCCAGATCTATAAAAAACAAAATGAAAGATATTCACGATTTAATAAAACAAGGAAATGTACAAATATTTGCACTCACAGAGACATGGCATCAAAATTACAATAGTGTAACAATAAAGAATCTTCAATCTCTGGGATATGTTCTAATAGAGGAAGCCAGACCAATGCTGAATGCTGATAAAAATCTAAATACTACGCAGTTCACAAACCACAGACGCATTGTCATAATAGCTACTCAGGGAATATCTCTTATTAAACTCAATCTCGCTAAATACGAATCGTTAAAATACTTGGCCTGTCAAGTTTCGTCAGCAGGAGCATTTTTTACACTCTTAACAGTATGTCACATTGTATTCAAAGCAAAACCCTTTTATTTTTCACGGACTTTTTAAAATGATTAGGGCTCGTTTACTGTCAGTGTACTGAAATTATTATAATTGGAGACATCAACATAAGATTAGAACAAACAATCACAACTTCAGCTTTAAAATGTTTCAACATTCTAAATCGTTTCGGCTTTTTGCAGTGGGGATCTTACTATCGAAAACAGCAGGACCTACGTTATTGTCCATTGTAGTGGATGTTGGATTATCCGATCACAGACTTATAAAATGTGACATAAATTTCTTTCCTCCTTAACCTATTTTTAAACCGATAATTTTAAGATCATGGCGATCATTTAATTTTGTAAACTTTGAAGCCGAATTACAATCATCTTCACTCTGTTTAAATAGTAGTTTGGATCAACCACAGAAATCACTCCATATTAGTAGAAAAATACAACAATATTCTCGCAACCCCCCTTTAACAAGTTTGCCCAACTAAAGATCAGAACTCGTCTTTCTTGTAAATCCAATGGATGATTTGATGAAAAATGCCGTCTGCAAATAAATAATTATGCGGAAATGCAAAAGAGCGGAAATACAAAAACCAAAAACAAACCATGCACGGACTTTATGGATCGACCTACAAAAGCAATACAGAAAAGCTACTGAAAAGGTTAAAAGGTACTGTACGGGACAAATTTGATGGGCTCAGAGAAGAGCCCCCGTTTACTTTGGAATTCTGTAAAATTACTGCTAGGTGATATAAAACAACAGGATAACGGATCTGATCACGATCCAGAAGATTTTGTGAGCTATTTTACGAATAAAATTTAGAGTTTTCGAGCCTCTACTTGTACTAATAATCCTCCAATTAAGTTCTCCAAATAAACAGTGCTACCTAGATCCAATCCCAACCTGGCTATTGAAAAAATGTATCAACTTCCTTTCCTTATATTTAACTAAAAAATTTAATGAATCTTTAGCATGGGACAGATTCCAAAATCATTTGAAGAAGCTATAGTTACCACACTTTTAAAAAAACCTCAATTAAATTCAGAGTATCTTGCGAATTTTTGTTCTGTATCCAATGCTCAAATAATATCTAAAATTCTAGAAAAAAAAAAAATCAATTCACATTAATAATTACAGCTTGCTTTCTAACTTTCAATCAGCTTACAGAAAATTTCACTTGACTGAAACAGGACTGTAGAGTATCAGATATAGCTCTAGCAAATGAGTCTGGAAAACTAGCGATTCTTGCTTTCTTTGACATGAGTGCTGCATTCAATACAATTGACCATAGCTTTCTTATTGAAATATTAGAAGTTATTTTTGGAATGTCTGGGTTCACTTAGACATGGATCCAATCTTATCTTTCGGAGCAAATGTTATCAGTTCAAGTTGCGGGTAAAAAATCTTAATTTACCCTTCTTCAATCGTGCTTTTGCCGTTGTCAGCCCCTCTGGCTGGAACATTGCCTTTACACTTACGAATCATTGACAGTCTCGGTCAGGTCAGATCTCAACCGAAATCTCAATTCTTTCGTTTATCATTCCCTCAATTTTAAAATCAGAAAGTATAATATATAGTGTTAGCAGAATGAAAGCTTAAGTGTAGAATTGTAAAGCGCCCTTGAGGTGATTTTTCACAAAAATGGCCAAATCAGCCAAATACTATTATTATTATATAAGTGGCTAATTGCATTAACCAGTGGACCACCGTAAGGCGAACATTGCATTTTAGTTCATGTTAGACGAGTAACCACATTAAAATGTGATTTTCTTTTGCTTATCCTCGATATTCCAATAACTTTTTCTTTTTATCTACTAGTAAGTGGAAAATATAAATAATTATAGAATTTGTTTTTTCAGGCTATTGTATATACTATTACTGACGTCAAAGACTTGCACGAATGGATGAAATCCCATTTTGAGGAACATGAACTCTTTCAAGAAGTTTCAGAAGAGGAAGCTGTATGTATATTACTTTTATGTATTGTAAACGTTAAACAAACCATCAGCATTCTGATAAAACCCTCTAAATGTATTATTGTCTACTGACAAAAATTAATTAGAATTAATTTGACTCAACAAAAGTCTTTTCAAAATATTTTGGACATGATCTATCTATATCTATATGGCAACCGTCCGTCTTCGAAAGACGATGGTGATGTACAATTTATTTGAAGACTGGGAAAGACAGCTTTTCCCGTGACTGTATAGTCCTATACAGGACCTGTCTTTTAAGCCTCTGACTTTCCAGCCAGAGGTCGTTGTGTGCCGCTTTTTCCTCCTTTACGGCTCCTCTCCACACATCTCTATCCCTGACGAGATCTTCCCAATGATCAGCGTCAATGCAAAAAGTCTTCATGTCACGTTTACAGACATCTTTAAATCGCTGACCACCGTGGGATCGTTTAGCATCACAAAGCTCTCCATACGTAATATCTTTCGGTATTTGGCCATCCTCCATTCGACTCACATGACCGAGCCATCGCAGGCGTCTTTCTTTTAAGATCGCCATCACCGAAGACATCTGAGTACGGGTTAGTATATCTGCATTTGTCACTTTGTTCTGCCACGTCACGCCAAGAATACGCCGCAAAAATCACAAATTAAATGTGTTAATTTTTCTTTCTTGGTGTCTGTAAGTGGGCCAGGTTTCACCGCTGTATAGAAGCGCGCTGAGTACACAGGGTTGATAAGCTTGTATTTTGGTAAATATGGCAAGTTTATCATTTTTCCAAACTCTGTCTCGGAGCTTTCCAAATGTGGTAGCTGCTTTTCCTATTCTACAGTTGATCTCCTGGTCTAAAAACAGTCCCCAGACAATGTCGAACCGAGGTAACAAAACTTTGGACACGATACACACTCATGAAACCATCTTAGTTCATTTAAATTGTTTCAATGGATGAGATTTAAAAATAAAACAAATATCTGGTAAATGCAATCAATGGTTTTTACCAGAAAACATTGAAAAAAAACTCTTTTAGTGGGTTTTTATACATGCCAACTTTGAAATCAAACCTCGATGGATTAAGAGGATTTTATAACTCGAAAAATGACATATAACTGCATTTTTAACTAGTTTTCTCAAATTTTGTCGGGGTTTTATCAGTATGCAAATACTAATGACAAAATATGTATTTGTAACTATACCATACATTTATTTTTTCTTTTAGGCTTCTGATCCAGTTGTAGAAAAACTATTTGAAAGTACCGAGGAAGGGCAGAAGGTTTCAAGAAATAATGGAGATAAATATCTTGCAGTTTTCCGGCGGATAGCAGATCCCAATAAATACTTATCCGGAAAATAAATAAAACATAATTAACAAAGCTTTTGAATATTATTTCTGAAAGATCGGTAGTTCTATTTTCTTAACTGTCTGACCATCCCAGATGTTAAGCTTTTTCAAATATCTACATGCTGATTCTGTCAGGTCAAGTGATAAAGTCAGTATACTGATACAACTCTCTAAATGCATTATTGCCTATTCTTAAAAAAAAACAAAAAATTGAATGTTTGACTCAACTAAAGTCTTTTCTGGACCTCCTTATCCATATTTTGGGCATGAAACTACATATATTAGTTCCTTTAAATTATTTCAATGGGGTTCGATGCTCTTCTGGCAAATCACCTATGATCTGCTGGAACACTATGGTTTGCTACCTGAAACAAATTACGATCTGAAACTAGCCAAATGAGACACCGAGGGAGGCAAGTTGGACCAATATGTAAATTAGGAAATATATATATTTTTTACCAATATGAAAAGAATGTAAATTTCTGGTGCACTTTTTTCCCAATTCACCTCATCCCATGGAAAACTATGGCAATTAGAAATGAGGACCGTTTTTTCAAAACACACCATTCGCTTGAAACATATTTTTTTGTGATTTGTGTCATATCACATGAACAATCGTTTTAATAATTACAATTTATAAGTAAGCCTGAAGATAATCTAATTGTGATTTTAATTTTTTATTTTTATATTTCATTAGCACCCAATATAAATTATTGAAATTAAGGAGTTTTTTCAAAACTTGCTATTTGCTACTTTTATCTTTTTTTCAAAACTCAATATTTGCCTTAAAACTCGTCCATTATCCGATTTGAAATTCCGTATTATAAAAATTAAAAATTATATTTGGTTAGAATTACAAAAATATCTTTTTAAATGTATCCGATTTGAAATTCCGTATTATAAAAATAAAAATAATTATATTCGGTTAGAATTATAAAAATATATTTTTAAATATATGATACATGTTAATAAACTTGCATATAAATAAAATTGTTATTGTTTTAAATTAATGTAAACCTAAAGTAGTAAAAAAAAAAAAAAAATTTTGCTTTGAACTTCAAGTTAATTTTTATTACGAAATTGGTAAATAGAACTAAAATCGAAAAATCTTTATTAAATAATTGGTTCAGCGGTATCAAATGCACTTGGCATACATTTTAATTTCTATTTTCCTCAGAATCCTGGGTATTTTTTTTAATATCATTAAACTCAACATCTGTTTTAGGCAAAATATTTAAAAGAAAACATACTTTTCTACATCCTATGCTGTTTTTAGAGAATCGTAGTTTACTGACTAGGATATAAAAAAAAAAGATTTTTTAAATTCCATATACCTACTTTAACGATAGTCTGATTATAAGGGTCCTTGCACCATTCCTTTTTGTAATCTTTATGGGCTTCATCTTAAGGAAGTAAATTCCACTAGATCGAGGAATATCCATCTCCTCCTAAAAACTCTGCGACCTAGAGTATGCCGATGATGCGGTTATAATTGACTATTCAGTCAGAGGTCTTCGGGTCACTGTAGATAGCCTCAATACGTACTCCACATACATGGGTTTAAAAATCAATACTGCAAAAACCTTTGTACTGTGTAACACTTCGTGCCCAAAATTCCCCGACTCTGTCAAACCAAGTCATCGAAAGGATCGAGAGTTTCAAATACCTAAGAGTATATGTTACGGAAAATGGCAGCTTTCAAAAAGAACTGGAAGTGCGGCTAGGAACAGCAGGCGTCACATTCAACAGTATGAAGGCTGTTTGGAGATCGGATTTTTACTCAGTGAAAACCTAATGCCGCCTATATAACGCCTGCATAACACCTATTCTCCTCTACGGATGCGAATCGTGGCTTCTCACTAGGGCCCAAAACAGCAAAATTCTGAGTTTTGAGAATAGGTATCTCAGAAGAATCTTGGGTGTGCGGTGGTTTGACTTTGTGCGGAATTAAGTAATAAGAGAATGGATGCAGCAAACTTCGGTGACAACTGTTATCAAGCGGAGGCGATACGGTTGGCTTGGCCATGTGCTGCGGATGCCTCCTGAGAGCCTTAACCACGCTTTCCTACTTTACAAGGCATCAGGTTCTCTATGTCCTGGACTTCAAAATTACGGGACGCGAAACTGACTTGGGAGGATGCACAGGAGCTGGCAGCTGACAGATGCTTGGAGGATCTTTGTGGACACCTATGCTCCAACTAGGGAGCGGACATGGAATAATTAATGATTATAAGCAGTTTGAACTCTTGACTATAGGAACTTGGTTATTTTTTTTTCATAAATATGATCACTGTTGCTTCGCTTATTTTAAAAGAAATCTTCTTTCTAATCATTTTACCAGTGGGATTTTTAAATTCTAAGATAGACTAGATTTTGTTAATAACATGTACATATTGTACATTACCACATTTGCCAAGAATTTTATGATATACCGTTGGTGATAGTATTTCTTCACATTTCCAATGCACTTGCTCTATTCTACCGAACATTTTATCTGCGGGCATAAAAATGTACCCCTGTATGGGATAAAAATGTGTTATAATTTTGAAATGTTTGCTGTTGAACAGGAATTCGTTTAAGCCAACATTATTTTAAGTTTTTATTCTGACTTGAGCATGATTCAGAAAATAAACAAATGTGTCGTGATTGGTCTGTTCCCGCTTGGATCTTTCATTCAAGGTTCCAAAGAAAATCAAAAAGCTCACTGGAGTTCCATTGCATCTCCTAAAGGATTCAGTTTCTAGCCGGGTATAGAAATGTATGTCGTCTTTCTCTCGTTTTTCCTTATGCACCAGCATACAATCCATGATTGCCTGCTGTAAAACAATTCACCAAGGTAACATAATGGGCTGGTTTTGTCAAACATCAAAACATGTTTTATTGTAGACATTTTCCTGCATTTTCCCAAACAATCAATTGGCTCTTCACTCATACAACCGGTGTAATGTGAAAATCATGTTTCTCTTACATATCTGGAGTAGTTTTAATTTCTACCAGATGAATCTTTCAGGTTGAAAAGTGTCAATATTTATATTATCAAAGCCCATATTAAAATGTTTGTAAAAAGTGGATTTGTACTTAGATAATGAACAAGAAGGTTTCACATAGTTTTATAGCTCTGCAGAAACATATAAGAAGGAAAGCTCTGGTGGTAAATGCGGTTTAATGGTTTTACTTCTAGTATGACGACTGTCCAATGTGACAAGAACAGATACACAATAACCCTTTATCCCTAAGAGACCGATAAAGTAGAAATAAAAAAACTGCGAATATCGAGTTTTGAAAAAACTTGCATTGAAGAAAATATATTATTTTGAAAAATAACGACAATATTTGGATATTACAATATTTGAGTTTGTCCAAATGTTCGTAGACAAAAGACTGGATTTCACCCCCTCGGGAGTCTGTAAATGCCTAGATTTCCATATTCCCTTATTTAAGGTATTCTCCACCCCTGTTGTAATTTGTTAATCTTAATGACTCCCGAGGGGGTGAAATCCAGTCTTTTGTCTACGAACATTTGGACAAACTCAAATATTGTAATGAAACCAACTGGTCCAAGAAGTTTAAAAATTGGAAAATTGTTTTCAGGCGTTGCCTAGTATATGAAATACTTCAGTCAGATGAATCTCTTCACAACAATAAAGGTTTCAGCTCTTTAACTTCACTAAAATCAACAGATGGAAGAATTGAAGAAATATGGATGTTTAAACATAGGCAAAATGGTGAATGTTACACAGTGTGTAAAGTAGGCACTTAAACCAGCCAATGACAGTTCATAAGCCCTGTAAATGCCTAGACTTCCATATTCCCTTATTTAAGGTATTCTCCATCCCTGTTGTAATTTGTTAATATTTGGATATGTTTTTAAGCCAGTTTTTAGCATGTTTTTGTTAATTTTTTTTTAGCTAATGGATGCTTCTCAGTACTGGCTTAAAATTATTCAAAGTCTGTTAAACATCTGTTACAAAAAATGCTAAAAATAAGTATAACAAAAAATATGTTTTTAATTCTTTTATTAAAAAAATTCATGCTGATAAACTGCAACATTTTGAGGAGTAATTTTCCACAATATGGTTTGCAAAAGCAGTAAAGCACCCCTGCAAAACTGCACGTACCTGAAATCCGTTTTCGGACTAAGGGTCTTTCTATTGGTTGGTCTTCCTAAAGATTTATAAATGATTCAATGGACTCACATAATATTGAGATTACTTTCCTTAACAAATTTTCTGATTCCTTCCAATGTCTGTCAACCAAAATGTAATTCTTTTTTTCAATACTGTTGTTTTTCAGATGTCCAAACACACGGTATCAGGTTATATAGTTTAGGTCCATTATATAGAAATGATTTTCGGAATACTGCTGTACGTGTTATTGGAATCACCAAATCGTTTTTTGCTGTACTCCTGGTTGAGTATGCATGGCTTAAAATCACCAATTTTTGTGAATGTCGAGTGTGACTTTTTTCATGTAGATTTGTCTCAAGTCAAGGACTTCTAGGGATTTGAAAAGATCTTCACTCAGATCAATGTACAGTTTTCGCAATATTATCCTTAATATTGATTTATGTACCTTAACCATGGGATCAAGAATAGTATTGGCAGCTCCCCTCCAACAAATACAACCGTAGACCAAAACGGAGCTGCACAAACCATAGTATATACTTTTAGTATCTACAATGGACAATATATTACTGAGTATTTTAAAGATACAGATTAGTTTCCTCACTCTACCTATGAAAATCTTTTCCAGATGTGTAAAGTTTTGACCGTACAAAATATGATATACTATCGCCTGGTAACGGAGGACTTGATAGATTTCTACGAAACGCTGATATCCCATAAGTATAAAACGCGTCAAAAACTGAAAGGAAATTTCACAGAAAAAAGAGCTCTATATGCGTGTGGAGAGAGGACCAGGGTGTATATACTCCCCACGCATAGTAAAGAAATGAATAAAAATAGAGTTTTTTTATTATTTTATTTTAAAGCCTATCAACAGGCTTATGGAAGCCCTAACAGATTGGCATTAATGAGTATATGTAATAACACTTAATCTAAACAATCTTATTAAATTAACAAAAGGTATAATTATGGCATAATCTAGGCGGACGTGGCAAGTGTGTCATCGCGAGTCAAGAGTGACAACACCGCTTGCTTCCTGAATGCTTGCCTTTGCTGTAGGAACACATCGACAGTACCATTTAATGATATTTTGTTCACTGTTCTGAGGATCCTTAGCAGAGGAGAAAAGAATCCGATGTTGGTTTTATAATTTCCCATTGCATTGGTACGCAAGTTACGGTGAGGTACATTAAGGTTAATTCTGAGCAAAAATGTCATGGGCATCTATACAGTTAGATATGAATAAATGTTATAAAATATTTGTATATAACCACTTACCGACTTTTCTATACCTACCGGTTTCGAGACATACCGGTCTCTTCTTCAGGACACCAATTAAACCAACATGCAAACCAACATGCAAAACCCACTGTATACCTTCACCATAGTTGTTGCACAAAAATATAAAACCAACACGACATGCATTTTAATAAGCACATGGACTGATTAGGACAAACATGCCCTGATTAAATTATGAAAATATTCTGTTGCTTGAGAATTAATGAAAAAAGTAGAAGAGATGGAGGGAGGAGGTAAGCTTAATAGGTTTAATAGGGTGACCATTACGGTGGAACATTGTATAAAGGACTATATTGGAAGTTTGTTTGATTATTGATCAAAGGAACATTATTTTTTTAAAGCTTTCCTAATGTGGAATATTTCCATATTATTTACTTTTAGCTTTAATTTAATTATTTTTTTATTTGTATGTAAGATTTTAACTCCTGTATTTTTATTAAAGTCATGATTCAAATTGGTTAGGTGATTTGCGAATTCAGAGAAATTATTATTGTGAAGACACCTCATATGTTCGTACCATTTATATGCAGATGATTTGCAATTGTATATTTATTTCGAACCTGTTGAAATTGTTGAAACACATAGAGGAATGTCACTTGCACTCGAGCATATCTCTTCATGGACAAAAAAAACATGGACTTCTCATAAATCCAACAAAAACCCAAATTGTACTTGTTGGTAGTAAAAAAATGTATTAAAAAGTGAATTTTTCCACATTTTCTCTTTTCAAATTAGATGGTACAGAAATTCCATTCACGACTTCAGTCAAAAACTTAGGTATTATCATTCATAAGCATTTAGGGTGGCACGATCAGGTTAACGAAGTTGGTCTTAAACTTTATAGCAGTTTGTACTCAAAAGATTACAGAATTTCTCGCCAATTAATGTTAAGCAAACATTAGTCCAGACCTTACTTCTTCCACTCCTTGACTATGCGGATGTACGTTATCTAGATGCTAACTCTGAATTACTTGATAAGTTAGATCGATTGCAGAATATTTGTATACATTATATCTTTGATCTTCACAAATTTGACCACATAACTGAGTATCGCACGCAACTACACTGGCTCAGTATCAGGCATAGAAGAAACATTC
Source organism: Micrasema longulum (assembly GCF_059751315.1). Taxonomy (NCBI): domain Eukaryota; kingdom Metazoa; phylum Arthropoda; class Insecta; order Trichoptera; family Brachycentridae; genus Micrasema; species Micrasema longulum. The sequence continues at coordinate 755,034 of NW_028277544.1, forward strand.
ACATTCTATCACTTCTTCACAATATTTTAAATAATCCCACTTCACCTGTTTATCTAAGAGAGCTCTTCCAACCTCTTTCACAACACGGATTATCTCTTCGTTTTAGTAACGAGAGAACCCTTTTAATACTCTGTCATCACTCTAATTTTCTTGCCTCCTCTTTCACAGTAGTAGCCGCTCGATTGTGGAATAATCTACCCTCTAATGTTAGAGACGCCCCTTCTTTATTTACATTTAAGTCAAGATTAAAATGTCACTATCTAAATATTTAAATTGTTCCTTTATCCTTCTTCTTTCCTTCCCATCCCCTCTCCTCTCTTAATAGTACAGTGTTAATTTTTTTGTATATTTTTATTTTGCTAATCTTTGTTTTAAATTTTTGTACAAAATTGTAAGATTCAATATGTCCATGTATTTGTAATTTTCTCAAACTGAACGGTTTGGGTAGGTAGGAAGAAATTGCCTTAAGGCAATATGCCCGCCCTTATATGTAAATATATTGTATATGTACATAAAGTGTTAAATAAATAAATGTTCTTTAACACGAATATCAAAATTTCTTGATGTTTTTCCAACATAAACTAAAGGACAAGAATTGGATTTTATTTGGTAAACACCTGCATTATTTGATAAACTATTTTCATCTTTATTATTAGGCAATAATTTACCAATATTTTTATTTTTATAAAAATCAGGTTTGATATTATTTGGTAAAAATTTGGATACATTTGTGGATATAGTATTTACATAAAGAATTCTTCTCCATTTATTATCATTATTAGTATTATTATAATTACTGTTAACAGGATATAAAAATTGTTTGATTGATTTTTTCTAATAATGGATGTACAATTGATTTAATAAATAACCCTTTAAATGGAAAACTAAAGAAAAAGATATTAAAAAATATATATAAATTATAATGGCGGAACAACTAACTCCCCTTTGATTGGAAAGGACAGCAGGTACAGAATTGTAATATTATTAGTCAACTGCCTTTCTTTTTCTATGAACATAAGCGATAATTATTTACAAATCTCATAACATGCTATTATTTTCACTGTGGTCTCTTTTTTAATGTACAGTAGCGAGCACTGAAATCTTTCCAGACTGAAAATATCAGTTTTTTTCAATAATATTTTTTTGTTGTGATTTCTTGCTCTTTTCATTCCAAATTATTAAGCAACACTGTTTGAAGATGATATACAAAAAAGTGCCTATTTAGTGACAAAAAACTTGTTTTTCATAATTTTATAGTTAATTTGTAGATTTTCGTTTTTTTCGCACAAAAATGAAAAATGCTCTTATAATTTTAAAAACCACATATTTATTTAAAATAAAATTACATAGATACATAACACTAACAATTATCAAAAACCAACAAAATCAGCACTTTGTTGTTCCTCCTCTTTTTTTATTACTGCTTCAATACGTTTTGGCATGGATTTCACCAAATTTTGTATGTAGTCTTGGGAAAAAATTCAAACCACACTTTTTCGATGATGTTTTAAGGTTTTCCTTTGAAAAAAGCTTCAGTTTATTTATTTCGATTGCCATTTTACGCCACAAGCTCTGATAGGGTTCAGGTCAGGACTATTTCCGGGCTAATCCAATGTTGGAATTCCACGAATTTTCATGTATTCTTTGACCTAAAAATGATTTTAATAGTGTTATATTTTTTAAATATTTTTTTACAGAAATATAGGAATAGTGGATTTCAATCGACGGGAATAAATACTCTTCCAATTTTTTTTGTAAACTTCTGCATTCACAGTTCCTTTTATAAATGCTAATTGCCTCACTCCATAAAAGGAGAAACATCCCCAGACCATTTGTCCAGCAGGATGCTTCACTGTTGGTCTAAGACACTAATCGCTTAAACGTTATCCAGATCTTCATCTTACGTACTGAATTCCATCCGAAGCAAATTAATTAAATTTACTCTCATCGGAGAAAATAACTTGTCACCAATTGATTTCGGTACAAGTTTAATATTTTTTAGCCCATTCTAAGCGGGCATTGCGCATTTTTTTGTTCAGTAGTGGCTTTTTTGCAGGCCTCCTGGCAAAACAGCCGCTCTCCCGGAGTCTACGGCGTACAGTGTGAACACCTATTTCAGAACCACCAGACTTTATGAACTCTGTCCTAATATCCACGGCTATTTTGAATCGATTCTGCAACAGATTTGCTTCAGCATTCAGCAGTCGATCCTCGGCATGTGTTGTTTTTTTTATGCCCAGTACACCTTTTTCGCTCTAGACTTGCAGAACCTTTAAAAAAAAAATATACAATCTAACACTGCAGTGTGACTGCATCCAATCTGAACTGCTAAAGCTTTGAAACTCACTTTTTGCGTCGCCAAAGTTGAAATTATCTTTTTTTGTAAAACGCTTAATTGCTTAAATTTTGCCATAATTCACAAAAATAATAATACTTGATGTCAACATGTTGAAAGTCACAATAATACTGGTATTATTATTTGATAAGACCCTATTCAGGTAGAAAAAAAATAAATGGTGGGGGTAAGTACTTCTTACAACTAATTTATACCTGCACTAGCCCTTTCTAAATCGGTGGAAAAATTTCAGTGCTCGCTACCCAGATAGCAGTGAAACTTGGTAAATAGTATCCTCAAATTTTTGGTAGTATATGCATGTTCGTTAAATGCAGCCCCGATATAAATAATCTAACTCGATAACTGTGGGTACGTTTTCGTGTCACTACTTTTAAAAATATTTTACTATGTCTATGTATTAATATGTCAATGTTCCGCAAGCTTAAAAAGATGACTTTTTTTATCATGGGTTAGAAAATAATTAATAAACGTTTTTCCGATAGAGGGACGAAAATATATGGATCGGGTGGATCAGAATTTGAGGAGGTAGGAAGAACGATGCAGCGAGACAAGCTCGTTGCTTGATACCCTTTAATTACAAGTCATAAATTAGCTAAATGTTCGATATAACGCGATAGTGTCTCAGACGTGACAAAATTTAGTGCCCTTCAAGTGGGTTCTGTGCTTCAACCACCTCCCCCGCTTCACGTGTCTCTACCTAACTCAAACAGGGTTGGCACTTTTTTAACGACAGGAAATTTCTTATAACAAACATACATTGAGTTTATATTAATACTGACGCAATAAAATCTATAAACGTGCTTTTCACTATTGGATTCCGTAGAACAATAAGAACTATGGTGTAATAACAACCAACAAACTTATTAAAAAATACCTGATACGCTATGGCTATAAAAATATTGTTTAGAGTTCAGAAGACTGTAATAAAAATACCAAATTCGGGAAATTGCTATCAAGTTTCTAGTTATCGGATTAAAAAACGTTTGCTGCAAAAATATCCACGCACTTTCACATTTTTTTATACAAATATTTGAGTTATTTTCACTGGCAAACTTTAATCGTCAGCGCTTAATAATGAATTAATTTGGAATGTGCTGATGCTGGAAGTTGTCAGGAAATTCTGATTAGGTACAGTTTTTTTTTCTAAGTTTATAAATTGATAATCTTTATTCCAGTCCTCTTTAATTTATACTTCATAGGTTCGTTGTTCGATTTTCTTGATTTCCACAGCCCTAACCAGAGCCAACGGATGAAAGGGAGAAGTTAGGGGGAAAAATTGAAATGATTTGTGGCCGTTAAGATCAAACATTGTTTGGAGCTGATAAAATAATGAACAGTTAACTAAAGAGAACGCGTCAGACATGGGAGTAACCCACAGGAAATAACACTACAGCTACATAATATTATATTGTGTTTGCTTTTCATATGATATTTTTAATTAAACTTAGGGAAAACGTTGAAGAGCAAACTGGGTGGCTATACTGGCTATATATCGCGTGAGTGGTCTCTGCGGTGGGACATTTTCAGTTTAGATTTGTTGACAATTCCTACATACGTGCCTTTATTATGTAAAATAGCTATTCATTATTTAAAATATAAAACCCACATTCATATGTGACGTAAAACCTACATATTGATCTATGCCGTACATGGATAAAAGTTTTGACCACTTCCTTGGCCACTTTTAAAAAATTCCTCAACATTATAACATATCCTTAGGACCCTAACTTCCCTTTCATTAAAATATTCTTATTTATTTATTCCGTTTCTTTCCTAAATCATCCTCCTATTTCCTTCCAAACTCATTACTGATCCAACATTCCTCATTATAAAATGCAAATAACACGAATTTTTATCAATAAGTTTATATGTGTAAGTTTTATCTACCCACTAAAAAATTGCCTAAATTTGAACATAAATATGTGTTATTATTGATTGAATCGGCATTTACTTCGTAACGATTCATGATAAATATGGTATATATGGGAGGAGTGTTCCTTCGAAACTATAGTTGTGTTATTCGAATAGAATAAACATGTAACACTAATAAAAAAGTTTTTATTTTTCATCATCATCATCATTCCATTTCCGTAACTAATGGTCACAGGGCACTCACTGCATTGGTATTTGATATACCAATCGCAACGTATCTTAATCGTTTTTGTTACATGAAGGTAAGATGTTCGGTATTACGTTTCAGGTACCAGTCCAGGGACTATGAAATATTCTATTGTGAAAACACCCTTTTAAATAAATATTTCATATAAACCATGTCGGCAAGTCGGATGACCATTACAACACGATGCCAACTAAGACTCTTATTTTTACAATAATAAATATGTTTATTTGTATATATAATGTATTTTTTGAAATGTTGTTTACATAATTTTTTTAAAGTACAAATTTTGGCCAGTCAGTTTATTGGTTGGCTGAATGATATTGCTTTTTAGCAATAAGCCCGCCGAAGTGCGTATATTTTTTGAACTTTAGGTCTAAAATAAATATTATTGCAAACACAAGTCTACTCAAATTTTTAATTTTGTACAAACCATTTTTCCTCCATTTTGTTGATAATTTATAAATATTGGGTATACGATTACATTTTTTCTTATATATTAAATAAAATAATATTATTTTTCATAAGCAAGGTTATTTTCCCTTAATTTAATATTATCAAATTAATTATGAATGTAAGATATAATCATGTATCTACGAAATATATGGTTTCAAATTTGGCTCAAAAAAACCGCATCAAATTTTTTAAAACTGTTTATAAAAACAAATAATAATATTTGTCGCATAAAAAATATAAATAAATTGCATTTTATATACAATAATACGAGCTAAACCCGCTAATGCTGTTATTGTATATATTAAATAAACACAATTGAAAGTGTGATATTAATTATTGCATTTAGTCCAAAATTAGATATGTACGTATACACATTATTATTTTTGTGTTTCAGATTACATAAATTGTGAGGAGAGATAATTTTGATAAATAGGTTTTCGAACATTGTTTTCTTCCAGATAATGAGCGAAAAAGACAACTGCATGTCAGACCTTTTGTTAGAGTAGACCAAATCGACGTTTTGTTGTCCCGTTTCCTCACCTCAAAACTGAACCGATTTTGTTATTTTTTTAGACTGAGTAGCAAAATAAAATTATCTGTGTCGGTACGTCTTGCATTTTTTAAAAACAGTTATATTTGTATACCAAACGCCCGAAAAAGCAGATAAAACTGTGCTTTTTTAAGAGTTTTTGGATGGTTATAGTTCCCATAATAAGCGTTTAAAAAAAAAACAAAACAATAGGACACGCCAATGGTAAAATGGTGTTAAAAAATCGCTGCCTTAGGCCATAATCCAAAGAGAAAATACGAGAATACGTTTGTATGAAGAAAAGTCGGACCGCGTTTCCTCTTAAGATTAAACATTATTAAGTGTACTCACATAACTTTAATTCATAATGCTTTTATGTAACCATAGAAACACGTTCGGTGTTCTTAAATAAAACCATTGACCTATTAATACACTTAAACGCACCTGAAATCTTTAAAATTATGACACTTAACTCATACCCAAATGCTTAGTTATAAATAAACTGTCCCGCCACTTTAAGTCGTTCTTTAACCGCCAGTCGGGTTTTGACGTGAGATTGTTATTTAATTTGAAACCTAAATGCTTGGTTATATCGTGAAAGCGTGTAAAAACTGCTCGGATAAACTTTAAAAAGATGTTATAACTTTTCATTGGTAAGTATATAGGTAACTAGGTACTTGTTTATGATTTAATTCCAGAAGTTGAAATAATTCATTTAAAAATATTAAATTTAAGTAGGTACTTGTTTATGGTTGAATTCCAAAACTTTAAATAATTAATTTTAGAATATAAAATTCTTTTTGCAAATGTAAAACTCTGCTCTTCTCACCAACAGGGATGCACTTTATTTAGGAATGTTATTTTCAAAAAATTATTGAATGTCAGTTAATATAAAACAAGGAATTAAAGGCAATAACGTTTATATTTTGTAATTTATTCGAAAATGATTTATTTGATAAATTTGTATAATGTGGACACGTGTCCCCAACTCTAGTGTCATTTTGAACAGCAATGAATTTATTAGTTACAAATTCTGTTTTTAAATAAGATAATATAAGAAAACGTTGTAGGTACTATAAGTTACATTTGTTACGAGTGAAATAGTATTGACCAAATTCTTTACTATTCTTGGCTAATTCAAGAAAAGACGGACTGACCTTGTTAATCACGTTTTTTTTAAAAATATGTTACAAGTGAAACAAAATATTATTGTATTATTTTTATAATAAAAAACACTACGTGCTTTTTACATGAATAAGTTCTGAAGGAACTTAGTCACGACGGAGACGTTAAAAAAGGAACCGTTTTCCGTTGTACATTTACCATACACGGTTTTCATAACGTAAATTCACGAACAATATCCAGCATGATGAACAAAAATAACGTGTATGCGCATAAAATATTTTACTCATTTAGCCATTCCCCATTTTCGTGCGGATAGTAGTGCTTGCAAATTCGTTTTTCGGCCATAAATATTCACCGGGCTGACAGTCGGTATCGCTGGAACGGAGGCAGGCAAGAAAGCAGGCAATTCGTATGCGAGGCTCGGCCCGTTCACCTCAAGATGGCGGTGCCACTGTCAGTCAAAACGTAGACGTTATCTCCGGGTAGCTCCGCGCATATATATTCCTCGACGAGATGAGCTCTAGGGTTATGGCGGCTCCGTGTGCCAGCTACCCGCCAGAGCGGTGTACTGTGCTACTGTGCCGCGCCATGTTAGCTGGAGATGGAGATCACAATCTAGATTTTCCGCGCGGCGGTGGCGCTTTTCCGCGCTCGGCCGCCATTTTGTACACCATAGCGGGACTCGCGCCCCGCGATACGGCGCCTCCGAACTACGTCATCGCCGCTTACATCCCCTAGTTAAGTACAGCACTCTGTAGGCCGCAGCCGAGGTGAGGAGGTCGTGATTTCTCCCGCGGGGTTTAGCTACACCCGCGTTAGAATTTTATGTCTGCAAAGATAACAGTATTTTGCTCGATGTATATGCACGGAGGCGTAACGTTTTGTAAAACATGTAACGTATAATTCTTAGAAACATGTCTATTATATATTCAAATTCCAAGGACATGTAAAAAATCAACTTTTAAATCCTGATAAAAACCCCACAGATTTTTTTATTTCCCGAATAATCCAGGCTGATTCAGAACCGATCGGTTGTTTCAATGTTACGGAAAAATGAAAAACAGTTATTTTTGCTTTAATTGATGTGCAATGACTAGTGAAAACACTTTATCAGGGTTATATCCGTTTCGCATCATGTGTAATTATTTTAATAAAATGTTTGTGTAAAAACATGGAGATTTTTAATATTTTATATGATATAAGAACGTTGATGTTAATTCCTAAGTCACTGGGTAGGAAACTCAAATAATATTAAGTAATTAGTCTAGATTCTAGATGGTCAGTGGAAACAACATGAATGAAATATACTATTTTTTCTAATTCCATTCCGAAACTACATTTATTTATCTTACCAACAATTCAAAGTTATAGAATAATATAAGCAACTTATTCCTTTCGGCAGAGCTTAATTGTCAAGAGATCACAAAGTTTTTAATAAAATTATTTGAATATACGAGTATACGCTTACAATTTACAACCAGTATTTTTAAATAACATCGAATCATAGAATTAAGGAAAGTCTAGAAACCGCATACGAGCATCAAACAGAGGGCGACTAAACTACTTATAAATGAGTAGTTTTACGTTTTGACCCATTAGTCGCTCAGTACGCAACTCCTGATTTGAATTCAAATATGCCGTGTTGTGTCCTTTTAAAGTGTTGAAATGCTGCTAGGATCTTAAAGAAACAGGATGGTATCACATTTTATGCGTAATTAGAAAACGAATGTTTAAGTAGCAAATGCATTACTTAAAAATTGAATTATTTTTCCACCTGTCAGATTGTCGAAGAAACAAAATAGATATTTCGTTAGTGTTACCAGGGTAGTAAATTTTTTTATCCTACTTTGCTCGTCTAATGAAAGAACTTATGAAAATTGGACCTCGGATTAAACAACTCTGTGGTGGAAATTTGACCGACATCATCTTTAAAACATCAAATATTATTTAACATGTTATAAAAATATCCGTTTTATGTAAAATAAAATTTGTTTTATATTTTAAGTTCAAAGTTCATTAATTCAATTACTCTAAAGCTAGGGTTTCCTAGGACAGCGGTGCCCGTATTTTAACGGCCGTAGTGAACGGTGATGCAGTGGACAGCCGTCGTAACGTCGACTAGAGAGTGGTTTCCTAGGAAAACGGTGTTAAATGGTGCTGATAACACCGTTTTCCTAGAAAACTACACTCTGGTCACCGTTACGACGGCTGTTCACTACGGCCGTTAAAATACAGGCACCGCTGTCCTATGAAACCCTAGCTTTATTAAATGACCCTCTAATTATCTACTCTGTTGTGTCAATCAATGTTTCCGCGTGTACAATAAAATTTGGCATTTTTTTTTAAACCTTACATATGTATTATGATTATATTTTTTCCCACCGTACAACGTTACGCGGCGAAATAACGAATGCGCGCGGCGAAAGCAGTGCATAGTGGGGGGATTATTGGACACAGTTCGATGTATTCAAATATGATTCTACGCTCCTTCTGGACTATACTAATTCTATGCATCGAATTTTTAAAATTTTAAATAAAAATATTAACATAAACCCAGGACCTCAAGAATGGTAGGCGAAGAAGCCAACCACTTCATTACGAGGTGGATATATCTCCACTTAATTTCCCCTTTCAGGATTTTTACCTGAAAGTAGCCATCGGGTCGAAAACACTCGTCCAGGGTTTGGGTTCTATTTTGAAGAACTGTGTTCTTAATCCACCTAGACACAGAATTTATTCATTTCGGTAAATCAACATATGTTTTTTTACAAGCGTATTTACAGTTTAATTGTTGTATTAAATATATTTGACTTTTACACACATTATTTAAAAAGAAAAACTTTTTATAACAGATGAAAATAAAACGGATTCTCAATTCATTCATACTTTATAAAAATAATAATAACCATAGAAAAATATATCTACATCTATTTATTTATTTTATTTTATTTATTTTGTTACAAAATATAAAAATAAAATACATGCTAACACACTAAATAATAAATACAGAATATACAGAAAAAATATGTGAAATTAGTTAGAAAGGATATAATAAAAAGTTTTGCAAAGTAAAAAAAACAATAATAACAAAGGAATGCAAGAAAAAACAGAAATCATATAAACAAAAAATGCAAAGATATAATAAGCTTATGAAATAAATTCTGTAAAGCAAACACAGTAAATAAAGTGTTACGGTAATATATGCTTGCTTGTTTATTAAGTTAAATTAATAAACAAGCAAGCATATATTATCGCGAAAAAAGAAGAAATAAAAATATGTATATATGAAATGCGTATTTGCCAATACTACAATGCAATTTGATATAATAGTAAAAAATAAAAAACAAGTATAAGGTAATAAAAATAAACAAGTAAGTATTTTTTAATTTATGGAATTGAATTGTCAATAATAGTTTGACGAGCAGCTACAAATAAACTTGATATTGTGGACTTATAAGATAGTAAAGAATTGGACAGAATGTCTGCAGGCGTTCCATAAATGTTACCTAACCTATGCAGTCTCGGTATCAATGAATTGTTTTGTTGGTTGGAAGAAGTACTGGATCAATGAAACAATAAAGTACTCCTAGTGTTGACAGCAGGTACTCTTAAATTAATTCATTCAAGTATTTTTGGTACGTCAAAAATAGAGTTTACAATTTACAACGCATAATGTGTGGGTACCGCAAATATAAATTGTTAAAAAATTCGTCATTAGTAATTCTGAAATATGAAGAAATGATACAACATTAATCGCGATATAATGAAATTCAGTATGGTTTTTATTTCATTAGGAATACGTTATAAAGTGATGTTCAGAAAATTGAGTAAAGAGCTAGAGGGAACAAAGAAATACACAATGATCTGTTTGTGAAGTAACCAATTATATCTTGACGTTTCCTATCGTGTATACGTTGTTTCGCTTAAGCTTTGTTTATGTTGCATGTTGAGAAAGATGCAGAAATGCAATCAACGTTTATATTTTGTATCTTTTAACGGATGCGGATGAGGGAAAATCGCGAAATGCGTAAAAGGTAATTGGATAACAACCGCAGTCATCATGATGTTATTAAATCATAATGTATGCACATATAGCGATAGGTCTTACTTAAGTTAGAATAAAGATTTAATGGATTTTCGTTTAATGAGGAATTCCACTGTTTTCTAAGTTTTTTTTCTATTAGCGTACTATTTAACTAAGCAAATTTTTTTTTTTGTGCGTTATTTACAAAGATATGATTTTTTAAAAGTTACATTTATCAAATACCGCGCCAAATGACTGTAACCAGTGTGTCACTTTTCAGTAGTGACGTCATGAAATGGTTGGCGTTCTTACTTTCACTAACCTGAGAAGAATCTATGGAATATTGCTTTGATTACTTCATTTAGTTGATCGTAATTTGCTCATTTAGTATGGTTGTTTTTACGAACGTTTCGATTTAGAAAAACCTAGAAAGTTGACATAATCTCTGGTTGAAATGTCAAATTATACAAATTATACTCTTTTTATTCTATGGTCAAAACGTTGCGAGGGCTTTAAAGCGGAAACCGGAAATACTACACGTAGATATAAGGAGTGACGTCATTATTTACGATTTTCAAATGAATACTATTTTAAACATTTTTTATTTATTTTTGCGCGCGTTTTTGAGATATTTCATCCTACTCCAAAATTTTTAAATATTCACGTGTACACGAAAACATTTAAAAAATTTAATTCCGGGTTGGGCTGGAATTCCTCATTCCGTGATTTATTAAGGTGATTACAAAAACAGGAATTTGTATGGAAAAAATATTTTATTTGTATCGCACGTATATTTTTTTATATATACACTTTAATTTTCTTAAGCGAAAATGCAATTGTTAAAAAAACGGTAAATTTTGACAGGTTTAAAAAAAAGTTATTAAAATTACATACATAATACGTACAGAATTAAACGAAAGTTCACTGAATTAATTTGTAAATGAAGAAAAAATCAATTAAGTGTATTGAACCAACAATGGTAACAAAAAAAACAGAAAAATATTTTGTCATAAATTCGTATGATTCCAGTGTGTGTTGCAGGTTGTAGGTATGAATAGTTAGTTACTATAAACTATTTTTGCTGTAATTTGTTATTTGCTACTATTTATTATTTATAATACTTTACTTTTTAAAATATTAAATAAAACATTATTAAAACATATTCATATTAATATAATTTTGAATTATCTATCCTTACTTCTGTTTTGTAAAAATACATTGAACTCCTTAATAAAGATACCAGTCTCGAAGATGTCGCGAAAGCGATGAAACCGGTCACTGGATACTCCAAATTTGTGGATTAAAGTATCACTCGTCTTTTATTTATATTATAAAAAATATATATATATTATTAGGTACATACTCGTACATGCATATTTTTTACAATAAATGTTAAATAAAGAAAATCTACCAGATAAAGAAAAAAAAATGTAAAGACTGTGTGTGGGACGTGTGGGAATATCAATCATTAATAAAAAGTATTTGACAGGCGCCTTGGGGCAATTGGTTAAACGGCTATCTGTGAAACTGGTGTCGCGGATTCGATTCCCACCAGTAGCAAGAAAAAATCCAACGAAGATTTTTTCTCAATTGGTCCAGACAATTGGAATACCCAGGTGTTGTGATATATATTCATAAATTCCTTCCATATCCTTTCTTTTCTGCTTGCTGACAAGCCTCTAAAATAAAGGCTTAGCCAGTTTTATTCCTTTTTAAAAAGTTAACATTAAACCATAAATATTTGTTAATAAAAATGAAAAAAAGCTGCCCTTTTCCTTTTATCCATATTTTAAAAAATAAATTAAATTTAAATAAATTCAAATAGTTCACCTCTATCATATTATCATGTTTAAGAAATGCATTGAAAATTTTAAGAGCTATGAAAAATGCGTGTCTTTGCGTGAGTCTTGATTTACAATATATAATTTCTATGATATTGATGATTGAAATAAAACATGAGCGATTTCAGTATGGATAATGTTGTAGAAGCATCAGAATCAGACTTAGAAAAAAAACTTAAATTTTCAATGGAATATGGGCTCTGGTTACGTGTTACGCTTGTGTTACATTGATTTAAAGTGGAATGTTGATATTAAATAAAATGCATTAGTCTCAAAATAAGTTTAAGATTAGAGGTTGGGATTTGAGGCATTGCCAAAAGTTCTCCCGCGAGTCACCGAAGCAGGTCCGGGCGAGTCTGGATATGAAATATAACGGGGAAGATAATAAAGTTGGTTGTGCGCGGAGCGTTTAACGTTTCCCAAGACGCCAGTAACACGGAGCGCCGCCTAATTCACGCCATAATTAGCGTTTGCTCTACCTCATTATTAGTGCATGAATTATTATAATGATGCCCGCGGCAGCCACTCCAGAAAGGCACATTGTTTTTTCAACATTAAAGTCGAGAGACAACAGCCATAGGTTGCCATGGTAATGACCGCACTAGTGGCGACTGCCGACCGCCGAAAAATCGTAACTTTCGTCGCTGTTATTGAAAATAGTGGCAAATATACCACCAATAGAATCAATTCACGCAAAATCTATGTTACTAGTTATCTAAAATGCAGGCCCATTGCTGCTGTACACGATAATGGTGACACGTATTTAAAAGGTCTATTTATTCTATAATTTCTTCCAGTATTAGTTTCTTTTGCTGATTCTGGGTTTATTGCTTTCTCCGTAATTTGATGCTGGTAAGCTAAAGCGATGGTAATACAAAACTACGGAAAAATAACATTAGTTTATAGGCCCGGGGAAAATCGTAATCTGCACTGCTTTAGATATAGTTGTATCCCTTTCTTACTAAATAGTAAAAGAAAGAAGAAACGTAATTTACCTTACCTGGGTACACACAATTATTGACATCGTGATTGGTCACTTAGATCGTATCTGAATACAGTTCTGTGTATAGAACTAGAATCCTGGACGAACGTTTCTGATTTGATCGCCACTCTCAGGTAAAACTATTGGAAAAGTAAGTCTAGTGGAAGAAAGTCCGCCAGGCAGTGTAGTAGTTTGCGCGTTCGACTGCCTTACTTGAGGTCCTATGGTGGACGTGAAATATTGGTTTCTAAATAAGGGTGGTTCTACGCTGCATTTTACCGATTTCATGCAAATGACATTATGCCTATAAAAAACATGTCAGCGTTTAGAAGAAGATATGATCATATCTAATGTCTATTTGACTAGAAGAGGCTAGATTGACTTTTAATATTTTAACATGAAAGCAATCACCTACTCTTTTATGACCAAGACTACTTTTTACTATGTACATTGCATAAAAGCATCTGAAAAATTTGAAATGCAATGCGCTGGCAATGTTTGTTAAGTAACATTTTAAAAATTGTTGTGAAATAAAAATAGATGGAGCATAGGCTTGAAAAATTTTTTTTTTTACTTGTAATGTGTTTTATCTAGTACAAATTTGTAGTTAAGATATTGAAATATTTATGAAAACATCTTTTGAAATATTTGATTAATTACTGTGATATCAAAATTAGTAGTTTTCCTTAGTGATCGAGCTTTTGCGTTTTATTTAACGTAGAAAAATATTTTGACATTAAAAAAATAACTTTAAAATTTAATAACGAAGAATCCCAACATAAAATGGTGTCTTTAAGCAAACAGGAAATACAACAGGAGTCTTAATTAACAGGAAAATTCCAGAGATAAAGATCGTATAATAGTGGTGGAATTCCGAGAGGTTATGAGATTTCTGCAGACTTAAATCATGAAAGTTTTTATTACCTGAGTGTTCTTAAATGTGCAAATTAAATGGGCCGTAATAATGAGATATGATTTTACTTCCTCGAGAACATTAATTTATTTAACCGTATTTGAAATTAAGTGCCTTATTACAAGATAATCTTCCTCAACTTATTAAACGCTTGAATGAGTTTGTAATGTTACCTTTGGAAATTTAGAGCGTAACATGAAATTTATTGTAATGACTTACTTTTAGCACTTTACCAAGAAATACTCGTGTAAAACGTTTGTTTCTCTGCAAATGTATTTGCAATATTGAAGATATTTCTTGCAAACTTTTATGTTCATTTAGTAGATTTATGATTGTAAGAAAACCCAGCAGTAGACACCATTTATATGTATGTGGAGTAAAATTCCTCTGCCAAGCGTAAGACCTAGTGTCTATTCCTCAAGGTAAAGCGATGGATTCGAGTTCAATTATATTTCGGATCTAATTAGGATCTTTATATCTATTTTATGACTTGTCTTTAAATTAAATGCATTTTAGAATCATCCCTCTTTCCGCACCTAGTGAACATAAATCAAATGCAGTGTAGTCGATCATCAACTTCGTGAAGGTAAGATGCTCAGTCTTAAGCTTCGGGAGCCAGTCTAAAAACAAAAAAATACTGCACTTCAAAAAACCTTTGAAATCAATATTTCACATCCACCCAGCCTGGAATCGAACCACGACCTCAAAGATGAAAGGAAACGTGTCAATCACTATACAACGAGGAGGACTTGTCCAGGGTTCTGGTTCTGTTTCACACAGTTAACTGTGTTCTTCATCTACCTGGATACGGAGAATTTCAATATTATATAGAATGGCCAAAAAAGCAGTGTGGTAAAAAAACTGTTTTTTTAAACTTTTAAAGGGTCGAATCAAGCATCTTTGGCTTTAGTTTTTAAATCCGAAACATACTTTTTAGAAGATGGGTCACATTTTAAATATGCAATCTGTAATGCATGTTGTATGTATGAAATAACAAATTAGGTACATTATATTGGTAGGTTAGGTTTAATTTTGTCAAAACAAAACGAAAACATCGATTCGCGGAGAAGCGTAACAAATGACGTAAACAGCTTAATAATACGAAACGAGGCACGAAATCGCACCGTGAGAATATTTGAATAATTTATTAGTAAGCCGACAAGTTGACGTTGAGGGGAGCGATGTAAACTCGCGACAAGTCAAATTTAACATCACAAACAATTTAGCAATCTGCCCGAGTTTATAATGACGTAACAAGTTTTATAAACTGTCAGATACTTGACACAACAGACGGCTGGTGTTACTCACCCCATTAGGCGGCAATCCGCGCGCGGGATACTCGGCTCTGGAGTACATCTCCGTGCGGCCGCTATTCCCCTGTCAGGGCCGGGGTAGTCTATCAATCCTGTGTACTGATATGCGAATGCCTGGTTTATGGGCCACCTGTTGAATGGCCCCCTGCCGCCGCCGCCCCCCGCCACCGCGCCATCCCCCCGGCCCCGCGGGGTGTGGCGGTTTCGGCTTTGCGTTTTCCTTTCGCCGCTGATCGGTGGTGACTCTTCTGACTTCTGACGGCTGATTGATGACTTATTCATTAAGTTTTCCGACCTTGATCTTTTCATACCAAATTAGACGCTGGATTTACATTCCATATTGCCATAACAAAAACACGGTTTTGAGATAAATTTGCCGGGGAATAAATCATCATTATTTACCTATCCGTATCAAGTGGTGCATAAGGCACTACATTACTTACTTTAATTCTTAAGTACTTAAATTCCATTGTATCTGGATCATTTTTGTTACGTGGAAGATAAAGGGAGTCTTACGCTTCAGGTGCCGGTTCAAGAGTACAGTGCAGAACCACATGAATAAAAGTGAGTTAAAAAAAAAATGGAACAAAAGATACGTTGTGATCGACGAGTCGTGATCGTAAGAGATTTGGTTTAGATTATAGTACAGTAGGGCCTCGCTGATCCGGACCCCCGCTTATTCGGTGATTGCGGTAATCCGGACGGATAGGGTGGGGCGTTTGCGAAGGCGACCACGCTTTTGAAATGAAGTTGGAAAAACATAAAAAGAGTATTACAGAATTTTTTAAGACATCTATTTTAACTTCTGTTTTTTTGCCGCATTTCAAATGCACAGCCTTCCTACATGTTTATTATTCAATATTGTTAATACTGTCAAGGTTGTCTTTTGATATTAATTGAAGAAATTTCTAAAGTAAAATATATATGTATGTCTTATTACCATTAAAGTAATGCAGACCACAATCTAGACGCCTCGGTAATCCTTTACGGTCATGATTTTTGCATTTTCGGATAGTAACTGCAGTATATTTTATTTTGCTTTGTGGTAGTTAGACACCGAATTTTAGAAAATTACTTTTACAAAAAATATGTACACCATGAAATCCTTTTTTACACGGTTTCGAAATATCACAGTACAAAAACTATATTTGAAAAAATTAAACATCAATTTAACAATGCGTAATGGTAATATGATGCTACCTGCGCAGATTTAAGATATCTGAGATCAACACCAGCCCATGCAATCTCCCATCTGTTGATGCATTGCCCCTTTTTTAGTTTACAGAGAATGCAACTGGAGGCGCGATGCAGAAGTCTAAATGAGGATTTACACAATTTTCCTCAAGAGACGAATAAGGAATGAGGAGATAAGACGCTGTACAAAGGTGACCGATATCGCAGAAAGAGTGGGAAGACAAAAATGGCAGTGGGCGGGTCATGTGGCGAGACAAGAAGTCGATAGGTGGACCCCCAGAATACTAAACTGGAGACCCTACGAAAGTAAAAGGAAAGTAGGGAGACCACAGAGGAGATGGACTGACGACGTCGTCGAACTCGTGGGCCATGGATGGAAACAGAGTGCCCAGGACAGAAAAATATGGAAAAATTTGGAAGAGGTCTATATCCAGCAGTGAAAAGGAACGAGCTGATAAGAAGAAGAAGGATATAGTGATTAGTTACGAGGACGTGTCAAAAGAGGTGACATTATACATAATAGGTATAGTAGAGGTAAGACAAGATATAAATGATAGCGGGACAAATGCCGAACACTATTCAAATGGATCAGAAGGTCTGTTGACTAATGACTACAGTCTGCCTTCTGCTGACGAGTTTTCCGTGGTTTCCTCGTTACCTTTGTCAATTTTCATTGAAGTATATTTAATAGAACATTGTCTTTCGAAGTAAACAAATAAATAGCTATCCCTTTGAAGTAAATATAAACCTTGTACATTATAAGAAAGGTAAAAAATAATGCAACCCTTTTTATAACTCTGATTTATTTTTGATTTATTTTTATTTATAAATGCATTATTTTATTTATTAAGTTTTAGTTAAAAACTTTGCCCAGCTAATAGTACATACCCCGTTCCAAGCTAAGCAATTATATTTTAATACACAATAAATAAAATACGTGTTAATTTATTTAAAAGAAAGAACAGACAAATAAAATATAAACTTACACACATATTAGTATATATATATATATATATATATATATATACACACACATACCTATGCGCATGTACATACATGCATAAAAGAAACACAATGTAATTGCTTTTTTTTAACACTTTAAATACATAATATAGAGTTTACATACGTATGCACAAGGGCGGGCATATTGCCTTAAGGCAATTTCTTTCTTCTTACCCAAACCGTTTGATTTGAGAAAATTAGTGGTATATGAACATATTGTTGGTATAATATAATATTTTCACTATGGAACAAAATATTGATAAACATTTATATTTTTTAAGATACAAAAATTGACTAAATATCTACAAAATACTATGAAGAGAGGAGAGGGTGAAGAGGGAACGAAAGAGGGAGGAGAATGGAAAAATTCAAATATTCAGGAAGTGACATTTCATCCGTAATTTGAATATAAAAAAGAAGGGGGGGTCTCTGATATTAGTGGGTAGATTATTACATAAACGAGCAGCTACTACTGTGAAAGAGGAAGCAAAAAAACACTGAATGGGTATTGAAATAGTTCTCTCGTTACTATAAGAAAGATAAAGTCGATGCTGTGATAGAAGTTGGAAGAGCTATCTCAGAAACAGGCGAACTAAGATTTTTAAAAATATTGTGAAGACGTGATAGAATGTGAATGTTTCTTCTATGCCTGATACTGGACGAGTGCCGTTGCTTGCGATATTCAGTTATGTGGTCGAATTTGCGTAGGTCAAAGATATAACGAACACAAACATTCTGCAATCGTTTGCATCTGGATAACATACATCTACATAATCATGCTTTTCGTTTATGGAATTCTCTAAATAGCTCATTTACTTACTAGTTACAGAAAGGGATGGGCAAGGAAATGGGGTTTTCGAAATATTTTGTCGTAGTGCCATATTTGAAAATGAAATTAAGATCCAATAAATAATAAAGAATTGAATTTTTTTAAAATACCTAAAAAAATTTATCTACGGAAACATATCCAACATTGTTATTTTTTTAGGATTACATGTAAATTTATCACATTTTTTTATTGCGCGGTACTGTGTGGAATATACCCCCCGTGTAAAAAGAGGTTCCAGTGTTTCTATGTTTGTAAATGTAAGCACTCTATTCCCGTCACAGCGATGATTATTTTGTATTTGATAAGTGCACAAAAATTGTTAGGGCGTATATCTTCAATGTCATTCCATTAATATTAGACCCTCGCGCAACGTGTGATTTTCCATCAAGAAAATATGGCAATTTATTTGTCGATTTAGTGCCGAATGCACTTTGTTTCAATATTGAAGTTAACAGTTGCAGGCAATGAGTATGAAAAAAATAGGTAGTGGGAAAAAGTAATTTGTGATTTGGATTCATGATTACATTTATTTATTTATTTATTATATATACGGCCTAAGCCAATTACAACAGTTACATGAAGAAACATAAATGCAAGAAACCGAACAAAAAAACATAAAACTATTTAGCAAAGACAAACAAGGGCAAAACAATAATTGTATACAATATATTCATAAAAACGAAAGACCTAAGACTTCGAGCTAAACCATGCCAATCTAACTTCATCCTACACTGTTTAGTCGCGAAGAGATCTACGAAAAGCCGGAAGATCTATCCTAAAGAATTCCAAGTCGTGTGATGAATTGACTAATCTACACATTCTGGACATTGGGGCATAAAAACCAAGTTAGAAGATTTTATAAATAGCAGATTTATAAGAAATATAGTCAAAATAACGACGAGATCATCAACTTACTTGTCCACAATTAGTTTAATTTTATTTATTTATTTATTTATTTATTTAGTTATTTAAAAAATATAATTTAAGCAACATGGAACGTCTGCTGTCACCATGATTGTGTCTGTTCTACGTTTAGCTGCTGAAATATATAAAAAAATAGAATCTACAGATTTAAAACTTTGATGTGGTATGTTTCTTCTTTTGTTGTGGTATTCGTTTCGTTTTTTCTGTGTACTCTCGTCTTATCATATATTTCTTTTGTATTTTTTTATTATTAAACACGTTAAATAAAAAAAATAGCGCCAGGTCATGTTAAAAAAACTACTAAAGTAATTCGTCAAAAAATAATGAGACGATATTTGGTGAACTTTTATAAACAGACAAAAAGAGAAAAAGGCGTATTAAAAAATATGAACATAATTTACGTCTCATCGCAGAACTTTTCTAATTCTGACGTAAAGTACGTCATTGTTGATCAAGGCATCTTGTCCAGGAAACGGCCAATAGCCCATAACGGTTTATGCTTTTATTTAGTCTTAGGTCGCTGTTCAAAATCCGAGTGTCCCGAAACCCCCCCCATCCCCCTCCACTCACCCCACTTCCCATAAATCCTCCACCCAACCCCCATTCGAGAGAAGTAAAACATAGGTAGGACGTAAAGGCTGCCCAAGATGAACCTATGTATACACTATACAAAGAACCCGCGCGTATCGAGACAAAATTTATACTCAGTGAATGTGTAAAAGAAAATGTGGTTTTATTTGCCCGGAGATCACAACTCGCGCAGTTTTGACTTTGGATTTTTTTAACCCTGCGCTGGAATTTGTAAGGCTTTTTTTGGTATTTTCAAAAGAAGGGGATGGGTCTTAGAAGAAAAAAGAAACATCCATAAAAGTCAGTTGGGCGGAATGAGCGACAATAAACTGTACATATAAATCAAGCGGCGGGAGCTATTTTCCCTGATTCGGCCCGCGATTATCGTACGTACACTGTGAGGACTGAGCGCGGAGCGGCGGGGGGAGATGCCCCCACCGGGGGGAGGGGGTTAAGGCTTTAATTGTTCGCATTAACATTTTGTATTTTTTTCTCCGCCACGAGTAAATATTTGGTAAAAATAGGAATTGCTGGTCTGAAAGAGGCCGTAATCTGGTTAATGTTAAAATTTGACGTGCTTTATTGTATATTAACTTTGGCGTTCCGGGTTTCCAGGTCCCTGTTAAAAGTAATGATCAATAATGACTAACGCGTAACTGGATTTCAAATTGTCTCGTTGCATCATTTTTGAGGATTAATGAACCAAAATGTACCTTGCCACGGGATTCAATTACCAACCCCACACAGTTTATCCTCGTGAGAAATAATATAAATATTGGAGTAGATGGACTTGAATAGCTGTATGTATCAAGTATATAAATATAAGGTCCTTCAGTTTACTAAATCTTCACCGCCTTTTCAAAATGCCCTAACAAGGCGAAACAATTGTCCGAATTTTTGTTTGAAAAAATAAAATCAGTAGACTTAAATCAGTGTTTGATTAAGATATAAAAACTGAATTTTCAAAAGAGACGGTAATAATAATAATAAAAATAATATTAAGTTAACAAAAATAATTAAAAATAATGTATTTAAAACATTGGGCCATGAAGAATTTTGTCCAAGCCAAATTAAAAAAAATAAATAAAACGCGGTAGAATCATATGTATGGAGGTAGGATTATCATTTTTACGCTGCAGGTACTAGTCCAGGAACAGTGATATACTTCAGTGTAAAACCACTACTAAAAACAAACATTTCACGTTGACCCTGCGGAGAATCGAACCTGAGACTTATTTCATGTTAAGTGAACGCGCCAACCACTACACTGCGAGGTGTATTTTTTTCCTCTCGATTTTTATCTAGGTGTAGCCATCGGTAGAAAACATTCGTCTTAGGTTCTGGTTCTATTTCTTTATCCGCCTGAACCAAAGACAACTACAAATTTAGTATACAAGTACACTTATTCAATGTAGGTTATAATGGCTGTAAAATTAAACCGAGTGGAAATGAGTCCGCCCCGTAGTGTAGTGGTTAGCGTGTCCGCCCACCATGGTAAGGCCCTTTGGTGGATGTGAAAGATTGGTTTTAAAGGTGGTTCTATATTGAAATATTACATTTTTCCTGGACTGGCATCTGAAGCGGAAGACAGATGACCTTACCATTCAAGTAACAAAAATGATCCGGATGCGCTGCAATGAGGAAGTTCAGTGGTTTTCAAAGAAAAAAAAAATTGACTATCAAACTAAGCCAAATAAAAAAAAAATGTATCGTATTATCAGCGCTATGATTATTTAAGGTTTTATAATTTTAAAATTACTTAGCCCGTGACGTCACAAGTTCTCTTCGGTAAGTTTTGCTGACTGACGGGTTGGCTTCAACATTCTTTTTACGTAGTAGTACATTTTTATTAAAAACATTTTTTATTATTTTTCATACATTTTCAAGAAACTTCGCTGTGCTGTGTAAAATGCTCTGATTTTTATCGCATATTGGAAAATATTTTTTATATCGAATTTTCTGTAGCACTGAACTTCCTCATTTGAGTTTATACAGTGCCTTATGCACCACTAGGTGCGGAAATAGGAGTATTATATACTGTTATCAAATAATTAGTGCTATTGAAACGGGAATCGTGGTTCTTGTGCAGTATTATTTTTTCATTCGGAAGTCGTCCCCCGTCACCCCGCGTTTCTCTCCCACCCCGGCCGGAACAGATCCTTCTTTATGGGAAGACTGGATGTCGCTGAGGACGATATTTAGTGCCCGCGAGTAAATCAACCGGCCTGACGTGAGGAGAGAGGGGAGAATGATAATTTACCCAGTGTCTTATTTAATGGAATGCCTCACTCCCGGCCACCCCGCGCCATCCCACCCACCCGTCAGCTGAATTCGAAGCCATCCCCTTAGAACATACGCCGAGGGGGCTAAGCCTTCTTTGCTGCGAAATTTGTAGCGACATTATCACCGAATCGAGATTGTTTGTGTAATTTATTTCCCCCTCATTAAGAAAAGGTTATGATTTGTAGTCAACACACACGTTTCATTATTAAGTTTGATAATTTACTTTATTTATTTACAAAGTAATCCACAAAACTTTAAAATCTTTTAAATTTATGGGGGTCAAAGTTCAAGGATCGATGACGCACACACGTGTTAAACGATTTTACATGAAATATAAAGCAACTCAGCATTTTATATCGAATTCAATACATCTTTTTCTGCAAGACCCACAGTACTCCACGTAAGACATACGTTCATAATGTAAGAACAACGTTCTGAAGTACATTAACTGCATTCCCGCTGTAGAGACATGAATAACAAAGGAACGCGGCCTATAAAAAGACCACAGGGCGTGGTAAAGTCAATCAGATCAACCAAGTCAGCTCAATTCAGTTAGTTCTATCGTGTAGTCCAAGTGCAGTTCAACTTTTCATTGTCGTCACGCTTGCGCTCCACAACAAAGTGTTGTACCTTATTTGCCATGTAATAAACACACATTGAATGCCAACCTCGTTTTATTCTGTTAATCTCCAACTGGGATAGGAGCTCCACCTCCAACAACCGGTAAACTCCGACAAAGTTGATGATATAAGAAAAATCTTAGACTTGTTTCTTTTTTTTCAAAATTGTATTCTCTATATTGATTGCCCAAAACTATTATACTCATTCACTTTAAGTTGCCTGGAAGAATAACTAGACTATTCTACAGGCAGTTTAAGAAGATACTTGATGTTTACGCAGTCATGAAATTCTGTAAATAAGTGTAGGGAACAAATGCCATACTTTATTGTTGTAGTTGCCACAATAGTGACGTACCGCCGGAAAACTTCACTATCGATCGACAATATCGACTTTATATTAAATATCGAATTATATTGTGCGGGTTCATTTTAAGAGTCAAAAATCACTATTTTACTTCCGATTCATATTATGTGATTTATACTACAATTTAGTACGTTTCAATTCAGTTCAGTGCCGAATAAATCGGCGTTTATTGTAAAGCATAGTATTATTATGATCTGTTTGTAAAACAGTAAAGGTAAAAAATATACAAATAATCTTAATAAAAGTAAAATTAAGTAAAAAATAAGTCAATTAAATTAAAGTATAAGCAAACATATTGAGCACTGTCTATTCTCACTAAGTATAGTAAATACCCGTTTTGAGGTAGACAACACTATTGATGGTGAGATGTCTTAAGATAATTAATACAAAATTGAATAATATATTAAAATATGACAATCTTACAAAAAAATTTGGAACTAAAATATCAAAACTTTTAAAGCATCCATAACTGAAAAAATATACAAAAAAACAAATTAAAAGGTAAACAGATAGAAAGTAATAAATTTGTAAACTAATGTTTTAAAAAAAACAACACACTGACAAATAAAATTATATCACACAAAAACTTTTAACAACTGCTCCAACCGGCTCCTTCCCATTTTAAAAATCCACTCTTTTGTACCATTTTTAAATTTGTTTCCAGCTAAGCATAATATTTCTTGTAGGGGCATATTGTATACACGGGAGCCTATAAAAATTGGATGCCTTTGAGCAAAATAAGTTTTTATATGGGGAATATTTATTTTCCCTTAAGTTTTAAATCTGGTACTGTTAGCATGGGTGACGATGAGCGAAAAGATAACACTCCGAAGTTAATCTGAATAAAACAATGATGGCTTTTATTAAAATAAATTGTACTATCATTGTTATCCTCTAACTATTGTGGAAGGCATATTGTAACTTTTTTAAAAGTATTATATTGTCTTACCTTGAATAATATATTCCTGTTGAATGCACTAATTAAACAAATAAGTAAACTGCTTTTACGTTTTTTTTTTTAAATTAAAAGATTTTATGTTTAGTTAATTATTAGCTATCTAGTCGTTAATATGAAAACTCGCTTCTATTCACCCTATCTGCCGGAAAATTATTCAAAATAGAAAAATCGATATCGAATGAGAAAAGACGGTCACAACACTATTGTACTCTGTCAAAAGTATCTTCTTACGTATCGTATATTGCCTAAACTGTTGTTGAAATGCTTAGGTACATAAACTCGGCAATAGTTATTTCCACGTATTGGACATATTTGCTGTAGGATATTGTTTCCATCGAACAAATTCACAAATATATAACAGCACAAAACAAGGGATTGTTTGTACCATTTATATGCCGATGATTTGAAATTGTATATTAATTTCGAACTCGATGACATTATTAAAGCACATAAAATAATGTCACTTGCACTCGAGCATATCTCTTCATGGACAAAAAAATTAACTTCTTAAAAATTCAACAAAAACCCAAATTGTACTTGTTGGTAGAAAAAAATGAATTTAAAAGTTGATTTTCCCACACTTCCTCTTTTCAAAATAGAAATTCCATTTATGACTTCAGTCAAAAACTTAGGTATTATCATTCATAAGCATTTAGGGTGGCACGATCAGGTTAAGGAAGTTAGTCGTAAACTTTACTGCAGTTTGCACTCACTTATTTAAAATATTGCAGAATTTCTTGCCAATTAATGTAAAGCAAGCATTAGTCCGGAGCTTACTTCTTCTATGCAGATGCATGTTATCCAGATGCTAATTCTGAATTGCTTGATAAGTTGAAACGATTGCAGAATGTTTGTATTCGTTTTATCTTTAATTTCTGCAAATTCGACCACATAACCGAATATCGCACGCAACTACACTGGCTCAGTATCAGGCATAGAAGAAACATTCACATTCTATCACTTCTTCGCAATATTTTAAATAATCCCACTTCGCCTTTTATCTGAGAGAGCTCTTCCAACCTCTATCACAGCATGGACTAACTCTTTGTTCTAGTAACGAGAGAACACTAACATTTTTTTGCCTTCTCTTTCACAGTACTAGCAGCTCGATTATGGAATAATCTATTACTTATGTCAGAAACGCGCCATGTTTATTTACATTCAAATCACGTATGAAATGTCAAATTCTAAGTATTTATTTTTTTCCCTTTTCCTCCATCTTTTCTTCCCTATTTACCCCCGTTTCTCTTCATAGTAAAGTGTAGATATTTAGTCAATTTTTACTTCTTATATTACATATATATATTCATCAGTATTTGGTTCTTTAATTAAACTATTAATAAACCAAGAATATGTTAATATACCTCTGATTTTCTCAAAGTTTATACGTATGTAAACTGTATATGTATATAAAGTATTTTTTAAATAAATAAATAAATCCTTTGAATTATTTACAATGACGGCGATCGGTAAATATACCTAAGTATATGTTTAATTACCTTATTTACTTTGAGATATATGTATAACCGTTTGATTTTTATTTATAGTAAAATAAAAAGAATCGTACTTATTTAAGGAGTTATAAATAATTATTTACAACATTTTAATGAAACGTGCGCTTTTTATAGAATTAAACCAAATATGTTTTTGTTATAATTTTTGTTAAAGACACTTGTGCCCTGCCCTATATCTTAAATTAAAAAATCAATTTTAGTAACCCAATTAAAAAAATAAAAATATTTTTAAAAATAGAAAAAAAAAAAACTTTTTCGTATGTGCGAGGGTGGATGTTTGAGTGCATATACAGAATAAGTATATTTCAACATATGCATTTTGGGTGACATTTTATTAAAAGTGACTTAATTTTTGCTTTAAATTTAAAAATAACAGTATATTTGATCCAATTATATTTATTCGAAAACACCATTTGAAAAGGGGGTTTATTTGCATAGGTATTTATAGATTTATTATATTTATATTAATTAATAAATGCAATGGATTTAATGCCGACGTACGTAATTTGTATTATTGTCTTCATAAAAACGTAAGCATAATTTTTTTATGAACAATATTGTGAGTCCATCCAATTTTTTGTAGACAATAACTGGAATCAATGCCTTTGGGAGTTTATCCCCTTCTAAAAAATGTTCTTCATCTGTGCTGTAATACATCAATATTAATAACTTCTAAGGGGGTTGAATCCAGTTCATATCTATAAAAATTTGGATGGACTAAAGAAATATTGTTGATAAAACCAGCTGGTCCAAGAAGTATAAAAAAATAAGTATATGAAATAATTCGGTTAAATGAATCTCACCCCCCTATTTCATCAAAATTTTCTACTCTCTATCTTCACAAAGATCAACATATGGAAGACTTAAATAAATATATACGAATTGTAACACAGTGTGTAAAGTGGCCACTTAAACCAATGACAGGTCAGAAGCCCTGTAGATGCCTAGATTTCTATCTCTTCCCTTCTCTAAAATGTTCTTCATCTCTTTTGTGACATGTTAATTTTAAAAGTAATATGTTGAAAGTAAAAAAAGAGTCAGAATCATCATTATCTACACACGGCGCGGCAGTTCATAGGGCATTTTGTTGTTACTCTAAATGCATTATATTATCCGTTATATAATTGTAAAGTGACCAGTCTCATACTTCAAGTCCAAGTTCAGTCCAAAGAAAAATGAAATTTGTAGTTGAAAACCATGTTTTGAACCAAAGAGAAATGTATTTTTTTATTTATTTTTTAAATTTTTAAATTTATTTTTTTTATTATTAATAAAACATATAATACAAAAATTACATATTATACTCCCAGGAGTTATTAGAAACTCATTTGGGACCGTACATAAGAAAAAACATTTTTTTGACAATACATAATATCATACAAATTAATACATCCGAAATAAAAAGAAAACATTATTGTATAAGAAACATAAAACACCATCTTATATAAACTACATTAATAATTATCAACATCAAAAAGATTTAAAAAATATTTTTGAATTGCGACACTTTTGGATTTTTATATTGTCGATGTTCTTGAGAACACACTTTGTATTTTCTTCTTCAAGATTTATTCGGAAAACGAATCCTTATTTATGGTTAATGGTAAGCTGAGTCATTTTAATGCACATAAGTCATTTAATGGCCAATCTATGCAAATTGTATATTCACCCTGCACTCCGATAATGCAACGAAGGTAATAAAAATTTAAATGCATCAAACTGTACAATAAAGACTGATTTACGTCAACCGGGATGGAAAGGGTGCGTCGCGAGATAATTTTAAATTATTGCGCGTTCGGCGGATGCGAGTTTAAAGATTAGATTTGGGGGGTTTCGGGGGCGGGTTCAGCTTCCGAAGGGGGTGAAACGAACAGATGCCCTCTATCGAAAGAAAGTCAGTAAATATATAAAAAAACAAACCTTAAAACTCACCTGCGACAGCGCTAGACACAAAAGCTCCCGACATCATTTGTAATATATCGACGTATAAAGAAAGGAAATATTTAGAATGACAAAGGGGTGGCTTAAAATTATGACGCGTAGCTGCTGTTCGTTACACGAAATCAATTTGTATACAGGGTTAGGTTGGCCACAAAAGATTTTTTTTTCAAATATGCCACAATTCTTTCAGCAAAATTCTTACCCTAAGAAATTACAATATTTTTTCTTCACATCGTGATATTTAAAACGAAAGATAAATTTATTTATGACGTAGTACTCGTCTTTTTTAGTAAGTTAAATACTTTATAAACAAATATTTCGTTCTTGTGGATTCATTTCCTGTAATCACATATTTTTTTTTACGAAATGCGAGTTCGCGGAGTAAAAGTTGAATTCCATGTTTAGAAAAGAAATAAAAAAAAACCATTAAAAACGTCATTATTATGTTAGATATACGTTAATACACAATATTATTTATTTATTTATTTCAAATTAATTTACAGTTAACATGAACTTATTTTGGCATTAAGGCTGTGCTTCTGTAGTCATAATAAATTGCGGGAAAAAAATAAAGTAAAAAACCCCGAATCGGGTTAAACTACGGTTACCGTGGCTAGTGTCGCAGAATCACAGATCAGGGATCCGAGGTTCAAACCCCACTCTACCCCAACATGATTCCCATTTTCTAAAAGTGAGTTATTAACAACTCGTTGAAAATGGCCTTCAAAATTTAATATGTTTAGATAAGTTATAAGAACGAAAATATTTCTTTAAAAATTTCATGTTTGCAATAAAAATATTAAGAATAACAATATTAAAATCGAACATGAAATAATTTTTAAAAGAAAATATAAATTATGCAAACATAAACCGGAAAACAGAATACCATTTAAATATAAAATTAAAATGATTAGAAAAAAAATCGATGGAAATAAAAGAAATATAAGAATACAAATTATAAAAAGTTACAAACGTATTCCAATATACAAAATAATAGAAGCCTTACATTAAAATGAATAAAAAATAAGAAAAATAATTTATCGTAATAATAATTAAGATATGATCAATTAAATTGATTATTCTTTATAAAATATAATATGAAAACATTTAAATTTGTGAATGAAAATTCTTGATGGAAGTTCATTGTAATTTATTATAGAAATAAAAGAAGAATGATACTTTAATCCACAAATTTGGAATATCCAGAGACCGGTTTTATCGCTTTCGCAACATCTTTGAGACTGGTATCTTTATTAAGAAGTTCAGTGATTTTATACAAATAAGAGGTGATAGAGAATTCAAAATTGTATGAAAGTAAATTAAATAAAATTATTTTTATCTTAAGGATCATTAAAAAAAATATTGGGTTAGCTAATGAGTTGATATAATGCCTTTTTAATGAGTTTAAGTTTTGTATATATATTATTTATATTTTTAGTGTCTCATCCTTCGTGAGTGTGATTTTTGTCAATTATGATTTCTGAAAAACAAAGGGCAAAAAGACATTAGTAAAAATATATTACAATAAGTATAGTAATCGAGAATGCACGTGCGTTATCTGTACATTAAGTAATTCTACGTCGGGTTTATTTTTTATTCTATTAATTTCGAGAATTTCTAGTTTGTCAAGTTTATGGCCTTATTTTCACATAATCTATTAAGCATACAAAAGTCATATTTTAAATTACGTATTTGAAGAAAAAACTTCAAATTTTAATAACTCCCAAAAAATTCTACACAAATGGAAGTTAAATTAAAGATAATTTTATTTATGATTAATTTTTAAATCATTCAAAATAATGTCAAATGAGAAGTGTTAGCAAAAGTATTAACGAAGGTTTTTTTTACTCGGCATTTTCCAGACGAAATTTCTCCCAACTCGGCCAGAAGCACAAGGGAGCACGAGGGGTAAGGTTGTCTTCCCTAGCTCCCAGCTCCCTAGCAGATAGATACGGCCCTGTCGCGGCTAAAGCAAGCCATTTGAATGCATGCTCGTCCGTCAGTCATGGCAGTATTATGCCGCAAGCTTCACCGTCTTAGGCTCGTGGGTCGGTAGCGATGTATAGAAGTCACCTATTTTATTTTATATTCTTCTAATACTGATAAACAAAACCAATATGGCTCAATCGTTATAATTTACTATGAGCATTAAGAGGCCTTTATTAATATATTTTTTTGTTTATTTTTCCATACACATATTATTTACATAGAAATATAATTACAAAAATATACTTTAGAAAAATACACATTTAAATTAAGCTATAACATGAATTGGAAAAAAATACCCACAAATACTACAGCGTCTGAGGGTGGGCCATTCCTTTTTTAATTATTAAAAAGTTTATAGCACATATATATAGTATGACATGATCATGAAAAGAAAAGAAAAAGAAAAAGAAAAGAAAAGAAAAGAAAAGAAAAGAAAAGAAAAAGCCTGGATATTAACAGCACAGAGCGCTTTGCCATCAAATAATTTAAATCGCACCGGTAATCGAACTCGATACCCTTGTACACGAGGCAATCTTAGATATTTGATTTTCTAGACAAAATAATTGACGGGATGTTAAAAAGACGCATTTTGACGCGTCCGCGAGCCACGACGCTCGGGAGTGGGGTGGGGGTGGGGTGAGGGAAGCAATCCTCCGGAGCGTCGAAATGCCGCCGTAAATCGTCATAAAACTGTCACGTGGCTGATGTGACGCTTTGCCAGGGGTAATTAAACGACAATTTATAGCGGGCCGGCGCGCGTTAAACGAATCTCCTCCAAACCGGCACTACTTGGGGCGGGTGGCCGCTCTCCGTAGCTGCCCGGCCGGGGGCGGGTTACAAACCCCACTCAGATTTTGCACAGTTAAAATTCGCGATGCTCGTCATTGAAAGATACATACCGGTGGTATAATACCACATTGCTTACCTACAACTATCTCAACCAATACGCATAATGGATCGAGTTGTACTCCGGTGGTACTATTTAGGACTTTGGATCAGAGCTTCGAGGTTTTGATTTCACTAGATTTTATTAAATATCTTTTTATATTTATTTATTTAAAACTTCAAGTACGAAGAACAAGTACTTTGGCGGGCTTATTGCTAAATACAATATCTTCTAGCCAACCAAAACAGACTGGTCAAAAGAAGAGTTGGTCAAAATTTGTTTTAAAAAACCATACATAGATATCAAAGAATAGATAGATAAAATAAAAATAACCTAATGAAATTAAATGTATATAAAAAAACCAAAAAAATTAGGGAGTTTAGGACTTTGGGGGCATATAGTAATGTTTCAGGCGTTTCTTGAAAGTGGCTAGAGAAGGTGCATTTTTTATATGAAAGGGTAGATCATTCCAAAGTCTAGCAGCTTGAACGGAAAATGAATAGCTGAAAAATGACGTGCTATGTCGAGGAATGGAAAGTGTTCTCCCCCGAGAAGAGCGAAGTGAAAGACTATGATCATAAAGGTAAATTAATTTATCAGCAAGACATTTTGGATCTGTATCTTTTTATACTATACATATATAAAATCATAATAAAATCAAAATATTTCAATTTATTTCAATTTATTTCAATTTATTTATTTAATTTATTTACGTTTACGTACATTACAAAAATATTTCAAATTTAATTTCAATATTGTCTAATTAGGGTTAGTACCCCTTGTTCGAAGACAGTCAAAAGAGTATAATTATTTTACTAGACAAAAACACAACATGTAACAAAGTTATGAAAAAAAAATATATAAAAGGGGTTACTTAATAAATAAAAAGGACTTTGAAAAAATCAATCAACACAAAATAACAATTCAAACAAGAACATCTGTTGGCCATCTATTTCACCAAGGTTCTTGTTATCTACATAACACGGTTGTTTGTAACAAATTCAATGTAGCTACTAAATTGAAAAGTTTGGGTTAGTCATAAAAATGGAATCCATTTTTCTGGCTATGAAGTCAAAGTATTTCTTTATGCGTCATGAGAAATTTTGGAAATTCTACGCATTAAAAGTGTCAAAAATTTGTTCCACCAAGCACTTTTTCCGATGTATATAAATTTTTAATCGTTCTGCGGTCGACACTTTTTTCTCTAAAGCATATTTAAATATAAGAGAGAAATAAGTAAATTTTGAAGTCGAATTGAATTTCGACATGACTGTTAGTTTTTAAAATAAATGCCTAGATGCATGGCTAGATTTTGCCCAATTAATATATAAGAGCATCTAGGCGTCCAATGTTGATAAATTAGTTATTATATTTTTTCCATCTGTTTTATTATCTTCCAGAGTATACGTATCGATACGCCAAAACCACCGGCTTTGTATTAGCTCGGTAGATAAATACAAACGATCGTTAAGCATACCGTGTTGGTAATTGTCAAAAGTCGTAAATAAATCATGTTGGGATTTATTGGAGTTTATAATCCTTTTGAAGTGAGCACTTTTAATTGCAGATAAATGAGAACCATTTTAAATTTTAATGAATTAAGGAACTAGGATTAAAATTTCGACGTTTCATTATTTGGTTGGATTCGATCATATGACGTAGAGATGACAAGTCGGTGGAACGTAACGAGGTAGATAGAGATAGTGCAGTTAAGTGTACCGTCTCGATATGTACTGATGAAGATAGGGTTCATAATTGCGGCACAGAGAATCTATATATCATTAGAGCATTTAAAAATGAATTTGGAGTATCCTCCGGCGAGGTTAGTTGTATCTAACGTGATTCAGCCTTTTCATCATAACTAAATTTAACACGATGTAAAAAAAAAAACGAATTAAATAATCTCTCGTTTCTCAATCATAGAGCTTTTAATGGATAAGACCCAAAAGAACTAGTTGTGTAATCCATACAAAGCAAATTGTGTACAAAATAAAATAAAGGCCGTGTTTCTCAAGGTGGCTTTCAAACAACCTCTTGAAATTTTAGAGTTTTTACAATGAATGTTTTGCGCTATAAAGTAACGTGGCTATTTAGTGCTCAGTAAACGAGGGTTTGTAAATGTGGTGTCTGGACTAGCCGTGGAAGGGGTAGGGAGGGGTACTGGATAATTACGCCATACCTTTGCACCCTTTGAGTGTTAGGGTAGGTATGAACGGATTTTGTCGTACTTTTGTCAGAGATAAAACGTTGTCACGGGGCGCCTCTTTTCAAATAAGAAAAAAACACTTCACATACCTAATAAAATTATTGAATATATTTTTTAAACCGCTACGTTCTTTTATCAATAAGGCAATGCAAGAATAGAAATATATTTATTTTATGCAGTAAATCAACGCGTCGAAAACTATTTACATTGATTTTAATTTAGGGAAAGACAAATAATAAACACGATTCTTTGAGTGAAAAATAAAATACGTTTTCGAGTGTGATATCTTTAGGCTTTTGCTATCCACGCCTACTAATTGTAAAACAATTCCATCGTTGGATATTGTTTTGACCGTGACATAAAAATATTAGATTTTTTTCATGTTTTAAAAAAATAACGTTTGAATAAAATAAATAATTATTTTATGTATTAGGTATTAAGATTAGTTGTATTCGTTTTTTCAAATTAAAAAATGAGCACCACAAAGGAAACAAAATAGTAAAGGTTACACGTCAATCGAAAGAAAATTTTCTGGTCTACTAGATATTGTGTTTGCTTTTACTTTTATGTATAATTTTATTTGATTACGAGCCCTCAAAATGAAATGCCAAATTGACGAAAGTGAGCATTTTCGTTCACTCCTTCTGTTTGCGTTCAATCGTGGGAATAAAGCTGCTCGCGATATTTGCCCTGGGCACTGTGAAAATGCTATTAAATATTGCCTTATTTGTTATGTTTTTTTTTGTGTCCTCTTGTTCTCTTCATTTGCAATAAAACGGTCACAACTTATGGTAACACCCAATATATGTAACAAAATTTATATAATCACTAAAATCACATTTTATTTTGTAAGAAAAAAGCTTTTAGTGATTTAAAGTTCTTTTTATGAAAAACGTACTATTAATTTGTATTTTTTAACACTTTGTATCCCGGAGCCGTGTAAACACGTGATTATATAACCACGCGTTGTGTCCCGGTCCCGTGTTTTCACGTAGTTTACCAGCTGTCTAAAAAAGTGCATTTTATTGACATCTACTGACTTTTATTAAGATTTTTTTGCTGCTGGTAAACCACGTAAAGACACGGAACCAGGAAACAGCGTGTGGTTATTATAATCACGTGTTTTCACGGCTTTGTGATACAAAGCACAAAAAAAGGAGTGAGACCCTGTATATATGTGCAAACATTGCAATGTGGCTCCCCATAAAGGCTTATGTTGGCTAAACTATCATAAAAAAATTACTTGTTAAATTGTTTCAAATAAATATGAGAAGCACCTTTTTAAATATGAGAAGTTTCAATTGATTTAACTCAGTATTTTAATAATTATGACACTTTAAAGAAACCCTTCACAAAGCATGAAATTTTACAAAAATGGGCCGGGCGCAAGGTTAATTCTATGTGTATTCGGCCGGTGATCAAAGTGTTAAGCAATATAATATATAGTCGTATTTTTAAATGACTTTTTTTGTCCAAGTAAACGTTTTAAAAATCATTGTAACGCTATTTTCAATTTAACGACAATTAAAACGAAACAATCAATTGCCAGACGTAAAATACAGCATCAAACTTTAAAACAAGCAAATGATATCGTTATAACTCCCATGTTTGTTTATAAAAGGTAACTAACCTAAAGTTGTTTAGATTAGTATAAAGTATTTCTGCCACCGGACCCATTGTCAATTTTCAAAATCAATTTTCACTGCGCACGGTGAGCATAGAGTGCTTTGTGTGATGCGTGGGCGGCGTGGGCGGCGTGGGCGGCGTGGGCCAGTGCATATTGCGCTCGCAGTAAATCTTCGTTCTTAAGTTGTTTACTGTCAGTTGGGTCCTATGGAGGAAATGAATCTTGCGTGAGTTTCCCATTGAAAAGGGTGTGTGCATAGTTTGCGTTTTTGATTGATGCATAATTAATTCAATCAAATGGAACTTTGGTTATACAGAAGCGTACTATCATAATTTATTATAAACACTATTTATGTTTCTGATCGAAAAACCATTTTATCGTGAAAAAAAAAAAAAAATTATTTGAAAAATCATTTTTTTATTATTTTTTATTAATCAATATATTTCTTAAGTGGTACATGTTTTTTTTTAAATCTATACAAATCTACTTTTATCCATCTTTTTAAGTTTTTAATTTCCTCTCCTTCTTTCCTTCCCACTTTTACCCCCTTCTCACATTATATTCTTTTTACCAAAATAAAATAAAAATTAACGTTTTATACAATACGTACATGTTTGCTAGGTAGTTTAACAGATTGAAATATTTGGGTAGGTAAAAAGGATTTGCCTTAAGGCAA
This sequence comes from Micrasema longulum, assembly GCF_059751315.1. NCBI lineage: Eukaryota > Metazoa > Arthropoda > Insecta > Trichoptera > Brachycentridae > Micrasema > Micrasema longulum. The sequence goes on from NW_028277544.1 coordinate 790,272, forward strand.
TATACCCGACTTTACAAGTATAAAATGTTTTTAGATAAAAAATAATAACGTTGCATAAAAATCTGATATAAACAATTATTTTAACAAATTAAAAAACTTTTTGCATACTTACTACATACTTATTTTATGGAGTTATTTTAAGTTGGAACGGAGAAAAATATAAATAATTTGATTTAACTGATTTATTGACAATTCTTGATGTAATTCCATTGTAATTATGTAATAACTTATATTTACACACAAGTTACCAATTAAAAATACTTGGTAAACTTCCACTTATTTATTCGACCAATTAGCGCTTTCATTCTCTAATGGGCATCTTCAGACTGGTAAAGATTTTACTAAATATCTAAATTCCACAAAAGTCGTTGTCAAAATAGTTTTGTTTTCAAAGGAATAAAAAATTACTATAATCTCCCCAATGAACTAAAAACTATTAAAACTAATATATTAGTAAATAAACTTGAAGAAATTTTTTGAACCCGTGTATAAACCGCTTTCTATTTTAATTAGTACTAATATATTATTATTTTCTGTTTTTTTCCTATTTCGTATATACATATTTTTTCATGTATATTCGAAATAATAAAACTTCAAATTACTAAATAAATAAAATAGTCTAAGTCAAGCACAAGAGCTAATCTCTTTTTTTGAAAGTAACAGCTTTAACATAAAAAAATTGTAAAAAAGAGATGGTATAGTAAAATAAAAATTTATTAATTATGTAATTACGAGTATTCTAAACAATAAAAAATAAATAAAGTGTTGGCGCACATTAAAAACAGAGTGGGAAAAATGATTGAAAACATGTGTTGGCGAAATATTGTATCTCTATTAACATATTTTTTTAATGTACCTACACTTGAGATAATATTTAGTTGTACATGTAGGCAACCTAATGAAATTCACGAACTTCAACTACATAATTGTCCAGTGATGGTGAATTGCAACAGCAAAAAGCAGTGTTTGAGTAGTGTTTAAAGTATCAACTATCTTGGAATAACTATAGACCAGTATTTCAGGTGAGATGAACAAATTGAAACTATAACTGAAGTTATAGTTTTAAAACCAAATTGAAGCAAAAATTAAGCGCTTGATACATTTTTTCATCCTACTTAGAAATATACTTCAAGTCCCGGGCTTGAAACACCTATACCATGCACTGGCAAATTCTGTGTTGACTTACGGTCTAATTGGTTGGGGAGCTTGCACAAAAACCGCCCTTAAACCTGTAGCAATTGCACAGAAATTTTTAATCCTAGTCATTTAAAAAAAAACATTTCGTTATCCAAGTGACTTGCTCTTCAAATAATTCAGAGTACTGAATATTATTCAACAGTATATATTGAGAACGGTAATGGTTACACATATAAATAGAGACATTTACACAAGCGTCAACCACAACTATAATACAAGATACTCTAATAGGGATCTGATACTAAGTGAAGGGGTCAACACTGTTCTGGCATTGAGACAACAATTACGTAAGCAGAAAGGTCCATAACCTTTTGCCAGAATCGTGGAAAAACGGGAGTGTTGTCAAGTTGTGGAAGGTGTTGACCCCGCTCTTTCATGACATTGGTCGTAGGGAGTCAGAAAAGTTGATGCATGCCACGGATTGTGAAAATAATTTAAAAACATATATATACAGATGGCAACCATGAAGTTTCGCATTATAAATAAATTGTCTATGGTTTATGAATATATGAATATGTATGTACGTGTATGTGCATGTACATGCGTATATATGTGTGTATATATGTGTATATGTGTATGTATATGTATCAAAATGTGTATTCGAGTAAGTTTATATTGTATTAGTCCGTGCTCTCTATTAATTTATTAATTTATTAACTATTATCATATATTAGAATGTAATTGCCTAGCTTGGAACGGGGTATGTACCCTTGTTAGCTGGGCAAAGTGAACGTAAAATTGTATATTTGATAAAAGGTGTAAATAAATAAATAAAAACTGTAAATCATCCTTACACTGTATAATATTTACCAGTCTGATGATGCTCATTAGAGGGTAAAAGTGCTAATTGGTCGAATAAATAAGTGGAAGTGTTCAAAGTTTTTTTTAATTGCTCACTCATATGTAAATATAAGTTATTGCATCATACAAATAATTGTGAAGAATAAAAAGAAATGTACAATCAAACATAACATTCATATTATGAATATAGTCGCTACAAGATATCAACCTTTGGAACAGGGTTCATCATAAAACGTAAACGAAAACCGGTTAGAAAGTCCCGAGAAAGCCATAATATGATATGACATGATACAAAATCTTTTCTCTAACGCAATCCAATCATATTTCTTGACTTGATACCTATTTACTATGGTACATTTTGTATGGTCGTAGCCTTTTCTGATGCTAGTGACGACTGCTATCCATTTCTACTAAAGATGTCCAGATGTAATGGACTTATGCGACCTTCCACGTGATCACGAGGTAATCGTCTGCCGCCATTGGTTTTGATGCTGCCCTTCCTTCGTCCCCGTTCAGCTACGTTATGTATACTTACTGTTATGTGAGGGATTTGCTATCTTCTCTGATATCCAACCTAACTGTCAGAGAATACGAGGAAACCGAAAATACTTGTACATTTCTTCTGCTTTCAGACGAAGAAATCAGAGAATTGAGAATGGTTTATATTATGGATACAATATTTTTCTTTTACTTTTGCACCACAATAAGGCAGAGTCCCAAAAGTAATATTAATTATGGCACAAAACAAATAGGCAAAATAACATAGTTTTTGTGTTAATATCGGCCTAGTGGAATAATGGTCAGCGCAGTTGTCTACCATGCAGAGAACTCGGGTTCGATTCCCGACATGGTTGACATAAAATATTTATTTCAAAAGATGTTTTTACACTTCAATACTTTATAGTCCAAGGGTCTCGATTACAATGGGAAGTTAAAAGAGGTAGCTTCGTCTGTCTATAAAGAAAAATCGATATTTGAGAATGAAAATTAGTATATTTGCATGAAAATTTTAAATATCTTCATTGGTTATCTATAATTGATTATGTTTAAAATAAAAAAATGTACGCATATTCTGCTTTTCATACAGAAAACTTAATTTTACTTTGTAGATAAATTTAAAGATAAATGTTAACTTTCCATTGTAATCGGGGCCCTGGACTGGTACCTGAAGCGTTAGACTGATCATCTTACCTTCATGTAACAAAAATGATTAAAATACACTGCGATTAGTGTACCAATGCAGTGCTCTATGCATCATCAGATAATGATTTTAGTTGATGATTATGATTATAAATTTAAGGATATGACTTATTTGAACAATTTTGGTTTTCCAAATTTTTGTAGATAAGGACTTTATTTAACCCATTGGGAAGTAATTAATATTAATATATTACAGTTTCTACTGTTTCTATAAATAAAATTTTATTGAGTGCATAAGTAAGTCTAGGCATTTACAGGGCTTATGACCTGTCATTGGGTGATTTAAGTGGCTACTTTACACATTTGAACATTAAATTCCTTCAATCCTTTCGTGTATTTATTTTTGCCAAGTTAAATAGCCAAAACCTTCGTTGATGCTGGTGAGATTCATCTGACTGAATCATTTCACCTACACACTAGGCAACGCTTGAAAATATTTTTCAGTTCTCCTTGGACCAGTTGGATTTATCAAGTGTGTAAAGTGGCCACTTAAACCGGTCATAACCCCTGTAAATGCATAGATTTTTCAATTCCCAACTTTAAAATATTCTTTATCTCTGTTTTGATATCGCGGCCTCCGTGGTGTAGTGGTCAGGACGCTTGACTCACGCACGGTAGGTTCCGGGTTCGAAACCCGGTGACAACCCAAAAAAAAAAAAGTGATTTTTCTCAAGCCTGGGTGTTCTATGATGTAATTTACTACTGTAATTGAGGCTTCTGGCCTGTAGTGGTGCAAAAAAAAAAAAAAAACAATAAAACAATTTATTTTTATTTATTCATCAATGTAAATAAAATAATTATATTGTAAGTTGACTTCTTTGATCGGAACTCTGCTCCCGTGTGCCCTCAAATTCTCAATATGTGTGAATTGTAACATTTGCATAAAAAAACTAAATATCTGAAAAAAACTAAAATATTTATTTATTGTTTACCTCTAATGGGGCCTAAAATTGTTATGTATTTATGGCCGTTTCTTTCGTTTATAAAATAAAAATTGTTATAGATTGTTATTTAAGTCCTTATAAAAAGAAAAAAGATGCATTACAACACGAATAAAATGTACTCAGTATATCCTAATTGATACTTGTTAAATACCCCCAAAAGCTATTAGCACTCTAATGCACCTACATATGTATATCATTAAACAGCAATTATTGTTACGACCACTGAATAGATAATACGCGTTACGATATAAAGAAACTTTGTAAATGTTTAAGTTTGTTTGATAATATCCAAACAAGACGAAACGTGTCGTATATATTAAAAAAAATAAAAGACGAATTAAATCCAATAAAAGTGTTTAATATGGAATTCTCTCAATTATCTGCATACACAATAAACAAAAATATACTCTACTAAAAATCATTTAGCAGTTTCTTAACAAGGATAATAAAAAGGGTACAAAGTCTAGTTTATATTGATCTAAGGCAATCGATACAGGCTACTTTTTATCCCGAAAATACATAATTCCGTCGGGAAAATTCTCACTGTTAAAAGACAAAACTAATTAATTCTTACTAGCTTTTACCCGCGGCTTCGCTTACTCGATTTAGGGAGAAATCAGTTGGGTAATTTATTAGTTTTGTCGTTTAGCAATATTTTTTTTCCCGATGGAATAATATATTTTTTCAGGACAGAAAGTAGCTTGTATCAATTGTTGGTCCTTCAACTATTGCTATAAAAAAATTCGAACATCCGTCAGTCCATGGCGACGTCGCTACGTTATTATATTCTCAAATCCAAAATACTAATATAAAACCAAAATGAAAAGCAAACCAAAATAAACGCAGACAAAACAAGTCATTATATGGAAAATTAAAGAATTAATTTCAAATGGATTATTTTTGTTGTTCCACCTTACCGCCTATTCATTTTCAAATAACGTTGCTCATTGTTGATATATATTATTCATTGTATTTTTTTTAATTCGTTAAGAAAAATAAGTATCCCATTTCACTTCCCACCTCGTCGGCTACTCCTATCCAAAACATTATGTCGATCGGTCTCTCCGATGAGACGTGAAGGAAACACAAACAAACACAAACAAACACACTTTTGCAATTATAATATTAGTATGGATAAATTTTTCAAATATTCTTATTTCTTGACGCAAAACCTTCTCTTCAGAGATCTAATATGTGTAATGTAGAGGGAATGGTAGGGGATACCATCGAGCCTGAAAACCCTTAATAAACAGTGTTGTAGGTATTTCGTTGGTATCATTCAGCGCTAACTGGCCATGGCCGGCTGGGGGGGGATAATGTACGGCCACGATTACCGCGCGTCTCCCTGTCCACACTTTCACTTTACTGCTGACCACAGGGGCGCATTTCAGTTTTAACGCGATAATATTCAATCGATATTTGTCTTTAATATTTTATATGTAAAAAGTATCAACAGTGTAAAATTCGTAATAAAACAATTAATTTTACAGTACAGAATTATGAGATGGGTTTGAAATTGACGTATTGTATTTATTAGTTTAATAACTTATTTTACTAGTTTAATTTATAAGTTAAAACGCTTATTTTGTTAGTGATCGTGAATACATAGACTCTATACTTGATGACTACTTAAGCTACGAACCTTTTTGATAATAATTTACTCACACATGTTGTAAAAGCCACTTAGCAGTGAATCTCTAGGCGCTCACAGACGTATGTGAGCATCGTAGTTAAAAAAATTAAATACAAGAATCTATTATACAAATTTTTGAAGAAAAAAAATAGTCCATATTTAAATAGTACTTTAAATTCATTTACACTTTTTTAAGCAAAGCGTTTAATTTTTCATATTCAATAGAAAATGTTATCCAATATTTATTGCCAGAAGTTCAACACACGACAAAGCATCACCCGTCAAAAAAGGATAAAGAAAACTGGCCTTTGAATATCCAATGGTGGTCCACTTCGATCCGTGTTTTTTTGAGCACTTCAACGTGGTGATTTGCATGGTTTTGATGAGCAAAATGTGCGATGAAAATCTTGAAGAAGTCAATCTTCATGAATAAGTCAGAGCGGAACAAGCAAAAAATATCAAATCCGCGTTTTTCAACACTCTCTGCTGGATCTTCCTCGAGCGCGATCATACCGACCAAGTGAACGACGCCCGCCATCTCTGGGCAAAGGATTTAACTACACATTTAATTTAAGAATTCAATTGAATGTGCTGTCATGAACCGATTAAATTAATATTTTCTTGACAGGGACAATTATCGCGTGAAATTGAACCGCGGGCCAAAACATGATGACATGGTTTGATTTCAGTATGCAAATATGCAACATTAGTGCGGCACAAAATCACTATTCCTTTTCAGCAAAATATAACTAATCAATTACCTTTAAAAATAAAAAGTATTGAAGATAAAAAATCACTTGAATCTAACTAAAAGAATTATATGAAACTCTTACAATCCTTTTTTCCATGCTGTAATGATCAATTTTGGTAATTAAATCTACTGATGTAATTCATCTAATATTTGTAAATGTTTTCATATAAATCTTACAAAAAAAAATGTAATTGTAAAACAAATTTCTTCTCTAAATACGAGCATATTGCTTTATTAGAGAGGTAGAAACGTTAAATATAACATTACAACACGTATTTAAATATAAAAATGTTTTTGATAAAACAAAGCGTAATTAATAAATCATAAACCATTCCGAATATTTTTTAACATAATTAATAATTATTCTAACTGTTGATTTTTGTAAAGCTAAAGAGCTGAAACTTTTATTGACGCGAGTGAGATCAATCTGACAGAATTTATTTTACCTACATACGAGGCATCGCCTGAAAATATTTTTTTACTTCTCTTGGACCAGTTGGTTTCATCCACAATGTTTTGAGTTTGTCAATTTTTTTGTAAAAAAGGACTGGATTTAATCCTCCAAGGAGTTATCAAGATTTCCATGTTACAACAGAGATGAAGAGCATTTAAGAGCAGGAAATATGGGAGTCTACAGGATTTATATAATATTATTTTCTGGTTTTTGTTATCACAAATGAAAGTCGTACGGTGGCTATATTTAAAAAAATATTTTTTTGATAAACGACATCAATAAATTATTTAATGGGCGATTTAAAGTAGAGATGACATGAATATTCGGCTACTATTCGGAATTTGGCCGATTCGGCTACTTTAAAAAAAATATTCTACGTACTATTCGGAGAAATATCGAAATTAAAGCATGGAAAAAAGGCACATATTACTCAAAAACTTATCTTTTTTAATCACAAATTATTAGAATACTACATAAAATTTATCAGTGGTAAATTGTGATGAATGAAAACATTTTTATCAGCAGTTGGTAGCAAACGATTGCGCTTTTCTTCACAAATAATACCTCGCGAGATCTTTTCGTTACACAGCAACACACAGCTAGTTTATTATCTTCACTATAAATATCATAAAATTCTTAAATAGGCCATTTTTTATTAAAATGTGCCATGATAAACTATGAACAGATAATCACTAATTATTAATAATTATTACTAATACGGTCTATTAGTAACACATTGTGGTGTAAAAACGAACAAATATAGCGTGTCGCGACAAGATTTACTCGCAAGCGCGTAAAATGATGTTTCTGTCCACTAGAATAGTAAAATTGTACAATGAACATCACATATTATACATTCATACGAGTACATATATCAAAAGAGATCACAAATAAAATGAACTGTCTTTGAGGTATTTTAATTTCTTTATGAATCCATTAAATTTCAGTTCCTCCGAATTCGTACTAATGTTGGTTATTACAATGGCAATGTTTGTCATCTTGCTGGAAATTTATTCGAATACAGGAAGCGGATATCCTGCCGATATTTATGTAACATTCGCGCACTTCCTGCGACGCGGGAATAAGAGGCAAAGATATATTTTTAATCTTCCCGACGTAGAGACTAAGCTCGATTCATCAAATGATGTAATAAAGCTGAAAACTTTTCTCCCGCCGAACTGAGATGGTTTGTTCGTTATGTCGGATCTCGGATGCTTTAATGTGCGGATAATAAATTTGATGAATGCCCCACTAATGTCTCAAGTATTATAAGGAATGGAAAAACTTGCTAGATGAGGACATCGTCAATGTAAAGAAGGCGTAAAACGCCGTGTAGTTTTTCAGTTCTAATGTTTTTAATAAAATAACAATTAAAGATACTATTCAATACTCCGGAATTACCTGCCACGTAGCAAAATCAATATATCTTTTGATCCATCCGAATTTTTTCCCCGGTATTTATTTTTAAATCTACTTTGTTATTATTGTGGAGGCCTGGGTTCCTAAAATTCAGAGTTTAACTTCTGATAATAATTTTAATAAATAATAATTTTTATCGATCAAATGTGTAAAAAAGTATCTATTCATTCTATGAAACTTTAGACAAAAAATTTTAAATAACATTTTTTTTATATAAACAGTTAGCGAGTACTTCTACCTCCCTCAAAATCCCTAAGTATACTTTCAGAGGCCGTAATTTTGCTAAATGAAAAATAAAATAACTTCAATTAAGCACAAGGTAAACGATTTTAAAAACTACGTTATTTTTTGTAGCATTGATTTTAAATAAATAAAAATAAAGTTATCGTGAAAAATATTTGAAATATATTGTAAAAACCTAGTTTAATGCTTTGAATAAAATTTATTAGACAATAGTTAAAAAAAAAAAAAAAACTGTAAATGACATTTGTTCACGCCTCTGACTAACTTCTTTTCCCTTTTAAATGGCATCAATTATATCATACATTCCATGTTATAAAAAATAAAATAAAATAAACATAAAAAATCTGATGTTTGCCAAAGAGCATAAAAAAACATACCTTTTAAAAAGTGCAATAAATTAAAACACCATTTACATTGAAATATTGCAACATTTACCCTAATCACCTAAATTATTGACGTTCAGTTAAGAATAAAACGATTGTATATATTATAACAGCAGAAGCACGCAGTGCTTAAAGCAAACCTGTCAAATTTCTTATTTATTTAACAGTGTTAGGGAAAAAACCTATTGAGAGAAAATATATGGCCCATTATTTTCACATCAAATCGCTTTAATTTAATATCCCATACAAACCTAATGCACAAAATATTGCCAAGCAATTCTGAAATTTTCAAAACGGAATTTACAGCAAGAGTAAATATGTCACAATTCGGATAACTCCCACGTACGTACTTCTGCTAGCGGTGCCAGGGAAAGCTTCCCGAAGTGGGACAGAGACGCCATTTCCTCTTGCCTCCCCCTCGCTCGCGGTTACCCACGCCACGGCCCGCTGTGTGAACTTATCTCTTTTTCTTCGTTAAAATATTGTTTTTCATTTAGCCAAAAAGACATAACTTTCCACTTTTATTGCTCCGTTTTGTCTGTATCTAAGCAATTCTCCATACATCCATCCGGAGCGGTTTGCGCCCTTGATGGCGGCTTGCGAGGGTTCGGAAGGGCGAGGGGGAGAGGATAAATGCGGATTATGCCTCGAGCGAGATCGGTTTGAATTTTTAAAGGAATGTTTGCGTTTTGAAAGATGTTTGCATTTGCGTCTCGCTAGCACTTCACGCGGCAATTAAATTAACATTAATTTTTACTTTATAAACATGCCGCCAAGAGATCGCTCTGTGGACTGCAATAAAAATTCGTTAATTCCAAATTTTATTTGTTTATTTCTTCCTAAATTGCCCGTTTTCTAAAAAATGATGCAATATAAAATTTCCCAAGTGTTTGCGAAGAAGTCTTCTGTTGAATGAATTCATTTAAGTACCTATTTTCCTTTTGGATTTTTAACAAGGTAAAGTAAATATCGAAAAAATGAAACTTTTCTAACGACGTACAAAACGTTTTAATATAGAATATTTTTAAAATACTTTCAATTTCCAAGTTCAAGCCAAAGAAATGAAGTCAAAGTGAAAATTAATTCCTCCAACATAATTTTTTTTTTTTTGTGAATTTCTAACATATTACAACATAAATGGCGGACATTTTAGAGAAAGAAATATAGAAGTCTAAGTATTTACAGGGCTCATGACAGCTAGTTTACGTAGTCACTTTACACAATGTGTAACATTCGCCATTCTGAGCATGTTTGAACATCCATATTTTCCTAAGTCTTCGATCTGTTGACTTCGGTGAAGTAAAAGAGCTGAATATTTGATGTAAAATTCGGTCTTTTTTTACGAACATTTGGCTCAAAATATTTTTGATAAGAAAAAATAAGGATGACTGTAAACCAATTGATTAAAATTGACATATTTCAATTCGAAGATACAAAATAATAAAATACTTATGATTATTATTTGTGGAGTATACTTAAACACTTAAACCAAAAGTAAAAATATACTTAAACCAAAAAAAAAACAGTTGGTTTCCAAATAAAATTTGGACTCCATTGAGTGTATTCAATGAATCAAACAATTAAAAATGATTTATTATAAAAAATCAACATTTGGTAAAATGTAAAGTATGACGGTCTAAAATTGATGTTTTCAATGAACTTCTACTTTCGCGATACGAAGTATCTTTCTTCTAGTGGCCTCTGTTGGGTATCCCTGCCCCCCTGTCGGGTGGGCCCGGGCCCCTCGCCAATGGGGCCTCATTAGCATACAAACTGCTGCCCGGTTGATGGGCCCCGTCACAACTCCACCGCCTACATTTTTTCCTTCCACTTTACCTACATTCCGTATACATTTCCCGCTTTTCACCTCTCTAGGTGAGTTGAATCCGAAAGCTTCTGCGAGATAAACTTTCACATTACTGTCGAGATGGGAACGGAACTAATTTTTCCAGTTAATTGAATCACAAGTGACCTGTTATCGTACAGGTGAGTTTATTATTTAAACTTTACACTGGCCCAATGTTGTAGATAAAATTACCCGAATTTTCCTGGTTTCAGGTGCCTTTAGGTTTGAATATACTTTTGAAATACACAGCAAATGGCTTGGAAATGCCTCAAATTATTTTTCTTTGTCTAAATCTAATAAAATCTTTAAAAAATAAATCACCGTTATAAATTAAGAGAGAAAAATCGTACGTACACCAAAGTTTTACACATTGTAGGTATCAATATTCATTCTTAAAATATTCAGAATTTAGAAATTATGTCAAAATGATAAATAAATCATGATAAACAATAATATGAAGTAAATAAATCTATTGTCGAGTTTAAAAATGAGAAAAGTACGAATAAACAATATTTTAGTTAAGTATGCAGTTTTATGTTCTATTTTCCTTTTTATATAATTCTATTCACCGAAAAGTTCTAAAACTCGTACCATATGAGTGAGAAAATGAAATTAGATTTGACCTAATCAATACTGTTTGTTTAACCAAAGATTGCGCGTTCGCAAAACTCACGCAAATGCATTTTAAATCTACAGGATGTTGATTTGAAAAAGGGTTATATTAAATTTCGATCAAATGTGGTATATTTATTGTTTATCAATAAGTGTGTATACATATTTTCTCAAATATTATTTGTACTGTGTATTTTAATTACACTGTATTAATTATTATTATAATGAACACACAATATTAAATAAAAAACACGCTTGTTTAAAAATAAATAAATATATGACATTTTCGGCGAAATGCAGTTAGAAAAGAAAGTAGAAAAGAAAGACAAATAAATACATAGCAGGACCAAATTCAACAAATACTTGAAGATGGACATGTCAAAAATCGGAATAATTCGCTTGTGTGCATGAGAATGTGTATAAATATAGAGGAAGTAAGATCTGTATGCAAAGACAGAGAAACATAGCGAGCTATCCTCTCTGCTTACCTCCACGGGAAAACGGTGTGATAGTTTGTTTTTATTTGTTTGTTTTGTTAATGTGTTAGTGGCTATCGGTGAAGTAAGTAAACATACAAATTTCAATAAATATTTGTATATAACCACTTACCGACTTTTCTATGTCTACCGGTTTTTTGATCAATAATCAAACAAACTTCCAATATAGTCCTTTATACGATGTTTCACTGTAATGGTCGGGTGACCAATAATAATAGGGTTATTAAGCCTATTAAGCTTACCCCTTCCCTTCATACCTTTACCTTTTTTATTAATTCTCAAACAAAATGATGTTTTCATAATTTAATCAGAGAATATTTGTCTTAATTAATGCATGTGCTTATTAAAATGCATGTCGTTTTGGTTTCATATTTTTGTGCAACAACTATGGTGAAAGTGTATAGTGGGTTTTGCATGTTGGTTTGCATGTTGATTTAATTGGTGTCCTGACGAAGAGATGAGTACGTCTTAAAACCGGTAGACATAGAAAAGTCGGTAAATAGTTATTTACAAATATTTGATTATATTTCTTGAAATGTTTGACCACAAAGTTAATGCTTTAAATATTAACATATTACAACAGAGATGAAGAACATTGAAGAGAAGGTAATACAGAAGTCTAGGCATCTACAGGGCTTATGACCTGTCAGCTCTTTAAGTTCACAAACATCAACAGATGAAAGAATTGAAGATATATAGATGTTAAAATATGGGCAGAATGGTGGATGTTACACAGTGTGTAAAGTGGCCATTTAAACCAGCCATTGATAGGTCATAAGCCCTGTAGATGCCTAGACTTCTATATTACCTTCCCTTCAATGTTCTTCATCTCTGTTGTAATATGTTCATTTAAACAGCTCCCCAGGGAGTTGAATCCAGTCCTCGTCTACAAAAATTTGGACAAACTCAAAATATTGTTCTTTAAATATTAATAATACAAATTTCGTTTGTGTTAGTAGGCACACTCGATTTTTTTATTTGAAAACGTTATGTCAGAAACACGTTAAAAAAGGGTTATTAAACATTCGAACACACTGTACGTGTATGTTATTGCCACCTATCGTAAATATCGCAAAACAGTTATTCCCGCCAGGATTTGACGAAATTTCCTTCAGCACTATGACGTTTGCGATTAAGATTTTTCCAAATCACGAAGCTCACCCCGAGGGTGTTGAAATTTTATTATATTACTTATCTTTCCTTGACCGTCCACGACAAACAACATCTGTGGCGGTCACCGGTGCGTTTAATTGGCGTGTGCAAATATCCCAATGACAATATGTGCGGGAATTTACGAATAACAGAATATCACCCGCACGGGACGCGAACGAGCGGGGGCGGACATAATACGGGTGCGAGTGTGTATGGGAGTGTGTTCTGTGGCGATTTGGCGGAAAACTTCAATAATACGGCGCGGAATGTCTTCATCCCCAGCGGACGGAATACAATAAGCGGACCGACACCACGTTCAAAGAGACTAGACAAAAAATATTTTTTAATTTTTGTTATTAGTAAGTCCGCTATGCTTTAATACTGAACTAGATAAAAAAGAGGTTTGAAAAACATGGCTTTATAAAATGAGCGATAATAAAAATAATTTAGAATTTTTAAATATTTTTTGATCAGACTGTAAGAAATTGCTAGTGGCAATTATTCCACCATTGAACCGTGTATACCTTGGTTTTATTTAAGAATAAAAATGTAATTTTTTTGTATATATCACGCTGTTTGTATCGAGGCTATGGCTTCTTTTCCCACCCTTACAGCCTACTTATTTTCGAAAAATGTTGCTCATATATCGGGGCCTATACTGACAAAATGCATTCAGTCAACAGTCTTTATATATCGTGGTTATACAAGTAAAAGTGACTATTTGCAAAAATGATACAATTGAGATTATTGACTTTTTGATATCGTAATAGCATAATGCTTGACTGGTAAAAATGCCAAGTCAACCCGACACTCCAAAAAAATTTAGTTTTTAAAATATGTGACCATTTGATAGAAGCTCACAGATGTTTGACAAGTAAAACTGACCAACACACATCGTCACTTTTATTAGTAAATTTAAGATCCAAAGAATTGACCAAGTAACATTTTACATGTAAGTAGATGTCACAAGTGAAGAGTTAGTTAGAGTTAGTAGTTAGTAAGTTAATATAGGTACGTTTTGTATTTGACAGATATGTTTTTTATTTTTTTATTCATTAATAAAATTTATTCTTTAGATTATTACGTAACACTTCTTAATTATTTGTTCTTTTCATTTATTTTGTATTTCAGTGTTTATTAACCCTTTATAATTTTTTTAAAATTCTAAAAACATAATTTATAGTTATAAAATAAAATAAACTAAAATACTATCTCCCTTAATGAAGAAACAAACATGTTTATCTACAAAATTTCATGACAAAGTTTACAGGTAAAATTGACTAAGTTTTTCAATTTTTCATTTATATAATGTACAATTATCAACCACCTACTTGAAAAATCTGATCTTTGAGAAGCAATTAAGCTCTAGAAAAACACTAAAATGGCTCCCCTGAACATAATTGATTTTGTCACTTGGTCAATTTCTCTTGTATGCCCACGATATTTCAAATATTTTTCAATATATGTGCAAGATGTTGATTTCAAATTCTATGCTATGCGTAGAGAACAAAGATTACTTTTTCTAAGCTTTAAAAAAAGTTAAAATAAAAGAAAATTGTGGGAGAAATAATGCGTTGAAAGAACAAAAACAATATTAAATGCGATTATATCGGAACTTGTTTTAATGACTTAATATATTCTGTCAGTAAACCCTCCATTTTATGGCAAAAAAATATTTTTTATTTTTTTAGTCTAAAATAAAAATTGTTTTGATTGATCCAGTCAAAGTGAGTTATATTTATGGCGTAATTTTTAATACTTTTATAGCTGTTAGTATCTAGAAGTTCATTAACTGAATCGGCATTCACTTCGTAACACTTCATTATAAAGTATTATAAAAACAAAACTTTTTTATTAGTGTTACACGTTTAACTTTATCCCAACTCAACCCAAGGCCCTCGGCCTCATAGGTTTTGGGATACGTTATTATTGTATTTTTTTGTAATATTTATGTATGTGTATGAATAAATAAATAAAAAAAACGTTTAATGACAAAGTTTTAGTTTTTATAATAATTTATCAAGTAATTCGTTTAAAATATTGTTTTGTATATTTTCATTTTGAAATTAATTTTTGTACATAATTTTTCCGAGTAAAAGTATTTTCATGTAAAATTTATATTTGATAAAATTTAGATTTTGCTAGACACTAGGTTAAGGTTCTGTATGTTGAAAATAACACATTAAAATAAGACAACTCAGAAATGAAAAACATAAATAATAACGAAAAAATAATTATTAATCAAATAAACAACATTTCCTGAAGTTCATTCCCATCTTCTTCGCTGAAATCAAGTTAGTGCAAATGATCAAATTTCAACCCCCTTTATCCCTTACTCCACTCCTCGTCAAATACAAAACACGACTTGACGTGAACACTTTTATGTAATTTATTACCTCCATATTAAAAAAAAATTTCATAAAAAGTACATGTTTTTGTAAAATTCCAAACATATCTACTTTGACACCTTTTACACATCTAGTAAATGTTATCACTGTAACTTTCCAAAAAAAAAAACTAACTCTTGTGCTTGGAGCGTGACTTACACTGTTTTAGTTGTTAATTTACAAGAGTTTATATAATTTTAAATACGAGTACATGAAAAGAAAAATATGTATTATAAGACACTGTTAAAATTAAAAAATAAGGTTTTTGTTTAATTCTCAATTAAACCCCGATAAAGAAAAAAAATCTTCAAATATATAACATGGATTCATGCATAATACAGATGGATGGAGGCTCTTTGTGGGTACCATATGCTCCAACTAGTGAGCGGACATGGAATGATGATGATGATGATGATAAACATATTTAATTCCCCTAATTATAAAAAAATAATATGGTATTAACAATATACTATAGACACTATGGAACACAGTGACCAGGGACATAAGCAAAACGTTCATTAATTGGCTGGAAAATAATGAAAACAGATTTTTCAATTTAATTGAAGAATAAAATGTTATTTTATCAGTTTATTATAACTCAAAATCATTTTTATTCTGCACAGTATTTTGAGTTTGTACAAAGGTTTGTATACAAAATACTGGATTTCGTCGCCTAGGGGTTATTAAGATGAACAAATAATAGTAAAGAAGAATATTTTAGGGAATGAAATATAGAAGTCAAGGCATTGCCAGGGCTTACAAACAGTCATTTGCTAGTTTTAGTGGTCGTAAAATTAAGAGATAAAAGAATTAGCCCTGTAAATGTTAAGACTTCGATATCTCTAAAAACGTTTTCTGTCTCTGTTCTTTTTTGTTCAATTAAGTTCTTACTTTTCAATTACTTTTAGTAAGTTTTTTTGATTTTTGATATTTTTTCTCTCATGTATTACCAACTAGATACTTTTAGTTAAACCTTTTTACTATGATTTTGACTAAGTACTTTCATTTATGTTTTTTTTCCTCTTATAATATTTTACTCGAAAAAATTAAAATAGATAATTGATAATGCTAAGGCATGTAATATAATACGGACACTTTACTGGTCTATTAGAAGTAAGTCTAATTAGGTATACTATAAAACTATGTAATTGTACCGCATGTTTCCTTAATCAAAGAAAATATAAAAATAATACCAAAAACATATATATATATATATATATATATATTGTATTACAAAGTATTATTTCGCACTTAAATATATTTGAAAAAAGGAGTAAATACTAACAGTAAACAAAATTCAATTTCCAGATAAAAGAGTTTTGTTTTCCGGTACTTCAAATTAGTTTGCGATTTTCACCGCTAGATGTCTCTCGCTGTCACAATATCTTCGTAAATCGTGCGTCAGATCATAGAAAGGTTAAGGAAAAAGAGTAAAAATACCATTATTTAAAATATTATCAAACAGATTGCCACAATACATATCACGCACTTTTTTTGTTTTGTTTACCCGATTAATTAATTGAAATTCGAGTTGCAATTTCGTACAATTTGAATAAGTAGACTAATCATATTGAATAAAACCGAACGAGAAAAGTATTATTATATTATAAGAATAAAACAAAACATTACACCAAACGAATTAAAAAAATATTTTTAATTAGTTTACGAGTATATACGTGCTACGAAATACTTACAACGTCGTCAGGATATTGATAAAGGACAACATTTCAGAAAACCAGTTATAAAAGCCAACTGAGCTTAATCAACTAATAAAATCCTTATCCTTAAAAAGTTAAGTTTTAAAGTTTTCACTAATAAACAGCTGTTATTTTTTTAAATTTCATGTTTTCTGGTGAGAATTGTTAATTTAATTTACTATATATATAAAAAAAACTCACTCATTCAATCAATTTAAAGGAAGTAAGATGATTTCGTGAGGATGTATTATGTCCAAAATATGTTGAAAAAAACTTTTGTTAAGTCAAACATTAAAAGTGATTCTTATCAGCATAGTCAAAAAATGAATTTATGTTAGAAGGTTTTAATCAGTATACCGATTTAAAAAATATATTTTACTTTAAAAATAAACGAAAAACGATAAACCACATACACATAAATACGTTTATTTTTTAAATATTAGCTATTCACAACTATATTGTACATATCTTTATTAAATATATACAATATACACATTTTGAAAGCTCGTTTGTATTCTATTAATTTTTAATACTTTAAAACTGCATTTACCATATAGTTTTATTCACAAATATTTGATTGTGCATTTTTATTTGAAAATTAGTGAAATAATATGCAAGATATAACTTAGAAATAGTTATTAATATAAACATATTATACCAACCTACAGATCAATTGCAAAAGCAGTTTCGTTTCTAATTTTAATAAACGGTATAAAGCTATAAATATATTTTTATTACATACATTTATGTACATATATTCATTATTACGTATGTTTATACAATTAACAATTATTCCTGTTGAAATATTTTATTTTTTTGTTAATAGATTCTACTTCAGATAAAATATGTCACTTTATAATTTAAAATACAGAAACACGTTTATTAATATAAGTACACAAAAAAAACGAATAAATAAACAATAAAAAAAGAAGAAATCTAATCATACACGTAGAATAAATATTTATTTATTTATGTATTTCACAGTTTTAGTTTCATTGTTTCAGTTCCTGACTAGCTAAAAAATTCTTGTGTTTACGAAAGAGCTTCCTTTTTACATGTGTTTTTTTATTTCATTAAATTATGCTTAATAAAGTCAAAGAATAATTATAACATAAAAAAATCGATATAAATATAAATTAGAAAACATGCAGGTAATAATAATAAAAATTGAATCGTAAATATAAATTAGATAATATAACATTAATATTAAAAAATGATACAAAGTTATTATAAATTAGAAAACATACCGATAATTATAAAAATTGAAGCATAAATACAAATCATAAAAGTAAGCATTGGTAATTAAGAAATTAATCATTGATACAAATTGGAAAACAAACCGGTAATAATAAAAATTGAAGCATAAATATAAATTAAAAAATATACCGATAATATTAAATGTTAAAAGTAGATAAAAATAAAGTTAAACCAAATAAAAAACCTCATCTATTATAACAATGAATAAAACACTTTTATAAATAAATGAAAATGATAAAAGCCTTATTGAAATCAAAGCAATAACATGTTCACGCTGTTCTTGTCTAATATGTTAGTTTTGAATCAATTAAATATTCCGACTTGGCTAATTACAGTTTGTAACAAATTTTTATTTGTAATATGAAATAAAATTATCGAAAACGTAAATGTTTTTTTAGATTTAGATGTCTTTTCTTTATTTATTTCTGGACAACTTTTATGACCACAGGTTAAATAAATAAAAAACTAATTAAATATTTACATTCTTTCTCCTATTACTACACTTTAAATCATATATTAACAAATTATAAAAGGAATGGAAAATACCTTAAATAAGGTAATATGGAAGACTAGGCTAGTCTAGTCAGGGCTTATGATCTGTCATTGGCTTGTTTAAGTGGCTACTTTACACACTGTGTAACATTTACCATTTTGCCTATGTTTGAACATCCATGTTTCTTAAATTCTTCCATTTGTTAATTTTAGTGAAGTTAAAGAGCTGAAACCTTTATTGTTGTGAAGAGATTCATCTGACTGAATTATTTCACATACTAGGCAACGCCTGAAAACAATTTTCAGATTTTAAAAATTCTTCTTGAACCAGTTGGTTTTTTTTTTTTTATTTATTTATTTAATCCAATATAAAAAATACAATACAATACAAATACATAGTTAACAAAAATGTCTATACAATAGGTAGGTACATTCAATATATATATATTTTTTATGGATATAGCCACTCCACTGGCCCACAGGCACGTTCCGGAGTGTCAATGTATTTTTTATTTATACATATTTGTACATAATTTCACATCAATTGTGTAAAAATTTAAAAGAAATAAAAAAAATTAAAAATTAAAATTTTATTACAATATTTTAGTTTGTCCAAATGTTTGTAGACAAAAGACTGGATTTCACCCCCTTGGGAGTGAAATTTATAATCTTTATGACTCCCGAGGGGGTGAAATCCAGTCTTTTGTCTACAAACATTTGGACAAACTCGAATATTTTAATTAAATCATAATACTTATAATTATTTTAAGTCACTGGCAAGTAAATAAACCCGAATTGAGAAGACACAATAAAATATTATTGATAATAATGCTAATTCAATGGTACATATAATAAAATATTCCCAGATTTAATTTGCACATAAAAAAGATTATTTGAGTAGTTTAAGGAAAATTTACTGTAAAAATCAAACAAAAAGTATTCCTGCAATTATTTCAAACCTTAAATTAGAAAATATAAGGATCTCTAGCCCAATTAAATATCAGAAAAAAACAAACATTAAAAATAAAATAATCATTAAAAATAAATCATATTGTTCATAGTACGAAACAAAAAAAAAAAAAATTTGTATAACATATTCGCATATTGATAATACATCAAACTTATTTTCTCGTTTTAAAAATAAATCATATTATAATATATTTTTTTCATTTTTTAATATTTCAACCAGTTTAAAAAAAAAACAGATTTGTGAAGAAATAATATGAATAAGGGATTCAGATTCCTAGAGTGCGCTTCGTAATTTCCATGCAGTGTTTAGATGTCATTCTCAGAAGCAATGGAGAAATATTCTGCAGGTTTTCACCATTGTATTAATTGATTCCGAACAGATATTTGCATCTGTCTGAACCTGAACTGCATACTAAGCCATGTACATTCTATAGATAACATCCCCCTTTGCTTGGTCCACTCTACTCTCGTCCCTTCTAGATCCTTTATTCAATGCAACGTTTTTTGAATTTGAAGCTACTTCACTTTCGACTACCACCACATTAAAGAAAAACCTCGAAATTGTCATGTAAAAAACTAACGAAAAATAACAGAACGCCGAATAAACATATGTTTTATTGTGTGTGATGATAACATTAATCAAAATATATGTTTATTTTTACTGTCAAAAACTTTTTTTAACAGTATTATATTTTACAACTATTTTATTATAAAATTGTAAAAAATAACTTCAGTTTTCAACATTCAATAAAACATTAAACAAAATATTGTAATAAATAGGAAATAACCTAAATTTAACTTCAAGACCTCTTAAAAAAATATTCTAGTAATGATAAATAATTTCTTTCTTCTCTCTCTTTTTTACACTAACCTTTACCTTCAATATTTTAATTTATATTATTGAAGAAACCAAAAATTTAACGTTCATATTTTTCATTCAAATTTAAGAAATATTGCTTAAACTAACAATGGGTTTCCACAAATGAATAATTGTAAGAAAAGAAATATAACACACATCTATATTTGTACAGGATGTTTTTAAAACTCTAAAAAGATGTGTTGGGAAAATGGTAAGTGCTGATTACCTGGCTACATGTAGGCCAATTTTTGTTTTATTATTTTTATAACACTGACGGATTTTTATATAATAGAACTTTGACTTATTGTTTAATCAAGACCTGAATAGTACACAGAAAAAAATACACTTTCACAACACCAGGAATAAAAGTAAATTAATATTCCAATTACGAAACAATCATTGATACAAAGAGGGCCCGTATGCATGGCAGTAAAAATATGTAATAAGCTCCCCAATAAAATCGAGGAAATAAATTGTTTAAAAAAATTTGTAAGAGTGTTAAAAGTGTTTCTAATCAACAAATGTTTCTTTACTATAAATGAATATTTAGAAGATGTAATAGAATGTACTAAATATGTATAATTAATAAAAGCAATTGACACCATGATCTTGTATACTATTTTTACTGTTCGTGTTTTCTAATTTTTAAAATTGATTTGTTTTTTATTTTAATTTTGAATTTTTAAACTTTATTTTTTGAAATTAATTTTTATTCTATTCTTTTAAATTTAGTTTTGGTAAGACTGTAAGAAATCGCAAGTGGCAATAAGTCCGCCATTTAACCTTGTATACCTTTGTTATTATTTTTGACATTGTATATTATGGTTAATAAAGATGTATTATTATTATTATGTATAATGATTTTTCGATTTATTTAAATATAATTAAATTTATAGAATACATTTGCGTGTTAAGTGTTTTGCATTAGTAGCGTAAGTAATTTATCAAATTTAAAAATGAGTACTAAAAGTAAAAAAAATAGTAAAGGCTTACACGCTTTCCGAAAAGGAATTCTCTGCTCTACAAGATATTGTTATTAACATTCTATTTTTTAACAGCCTTCAAAATGGCATATTAAGTAGATGAATGTAAGCATTTTGGATACCTCCTTCTGTTCGCGTTCAATCGAGGGAATAAAGCTGCTCGCGATATTTGCCCAGTGTATGGTGAAAATGCTTGATTTATTGAATAATTCGTCGTAAAATGGGAGAATACAATTTTGATTAATTTTTTTTGCGTACTCTCAGCCGATGACAGCCGATGACAGGTCATAAGCTCTGTATATACCTAGGTTTCCATATTCCTTCTACAATGGTTCTCATCTCAGTTGTTATATGTAATACAATATAGGTGTTATTACTCTGTGTTCATTCTCAATGCAAATCACTTACGATCGTACCAAAGACACTCGGAGTTTACCGACATGTTTTACATAACCCATTTACATACATGCCCATGGCAAAGTACTTTGACACGGAATTAAATTAAATTTCAAAACGGTGTTTGGCTGATGCACCGAGTTCTCAGGGTTAATACTATCAAATATAGAGGTAAAACATTTAGGTTAATAACCCTCTCACACCTGGACAGAAAACTTTTCCCAATACGTAAACATAAATATAGTATTTTATAAATCATGTCGTTTATATTTTGATAAAGGTAAATTAATACATAAAAAACAATTTGAAATAAATACGTTTGTAAGTATTTGCTGTCTTTTTATGAATTATTTTTCATATCGAAAATATCGAACAAATCATAAAAAATGTGGATATCGGAAAATAAAAAAAAACGCGACCTAGATCGATTGGTAACATCTTAATTCCAAAATCAAAAACAAATACACGACAACATCATTATACCATACACAGAGAGGAATATTTTTATTAAATTACAATGTATTTTTCAATAACATAGACATATTTAACTGCATTAAATTCACTTTTAAAACAAGAATTAACAAACTATTATATGAAAAAAATTATGTTTTTTATAAAAAAATATATTTTTACATTATAAATTTAAGATGTTTCTATCCACTCATATTAAACACACACTCACCCTGTCCATAAACCCACTCTCACAACCATATAAACTCACACACATATTCACATAGCTACCAAAACCACTCTCCACTCACTTACACACGCATCCTCACAAAAAAAACTTGCACACATGCATTTCTATGAATTAATATCTAACCGAACTGGATTTTTATAATTGTATTTATGTGGAAAACTGATTTGGCTTTATTTTTTGTTTTTTATAATGTTGTGTAAATTTTTTTGTACTGCTGTTGTTTTTCTGAATAAACAAAACAAAATAAAAATAAATAAAAATGAAATGATATGAACAATGGAAATAAAAAGTGCAGTCAGGAATACAACACATTTAAGAGAGAAGTCAAAAATAATATTCATAATTCGTTTTTATAAAGCATCAATTGAAAACACTGTATTTTGTGATAATTCATATTGAAAATATTTACGAATCCAAAATAAAATAAACACACTATTGTAAGACGTTACTCCCCTTTGTGTACACACGAATTGTTTTTTGTTTAACGTAATGGAAAACGTTAATATTATATATATATAATCATATATATAATATTATATATATTATAATAATATTATAAATATATAACTAGCCAGGATTTGTAGACGGTACCACCTGTTTCATGTACCAATGAGTAAAACATCGTATGTTAAAAATGCTTTTTTTCGTAGGACTTTTTCAATGTACAATACAAAATTTAAAAATATAGATTACACAAACATCACTCTGTCAGATTTAAAATTTACACTAAAAATGTATCATGTAACTCAGTAGACATTATAATAATAAATATGTACATCTCCCCTCCCCTCCTTATCCTCTCTTCAAGCATTTTTGTCCTTATCCCGTCCAATTTACAGTAACTTAATGTTCTTAAAATTAATATTTAAAAAATCTTTGATTATTGAGTACATGAAAATAACATTTTGATATGTATACATTGTATGTATTTATTTGATATGTAATATATTTTCTTTACTAACTTTGTATACTATGTGGAAATCTGTTATTAGTTCTGATTTTATACACTTTATCTGTTTGTTTACTAAAAATATGTATGTAGAACTGTTGATTTCCCTAATAAAATAATAATAAAAAAAAATAAAATATATATATACACATATTTATATAAAAATTGTAATATTTACTTGAATTTTTTTTTAATAAACTAAAAAAAAAAGTGTATCTTAAATTATTGTTATTGACCTCAATTCACAAAAACCTACTGTACCATGAGATACTAAATTATCTTGAACATTTTTTTTGTTATCTACCAGTTCAACAAATATCCAAGTAGTTATTGTCACTCCTAGGCGGTGGTAGCATAGGCTAACAAGGATCCAGGTCCTGCTTCTAATTTTAACATTCAATATAAATGAAAAACTGTCATTCGTTTGTGAGATACAATTTTTCTTTTATAAAAGCAAAATTGCTTTCAAATTACAGTACGTAGCCAGTTAACTCACCATTTTCCAGGAGTGACGAAATATAATTTTATTGATAAATACAATCAAATTGTGCAATAAAGTATTATGTATTATTTGAATCAAAATTGAAAGGGTAGAATTATGTATTATTTGAATCAAAATTTAAATAACATTAAATAATGAATCAATTTAGATGTCAGAAGTTGAGGTGTGGTCGATAAATTCATTAATAAATAACTACCAATATGTCCTGAAAAAAACAGTTTTTAAAATTTATATAAATTACGAAAAGTTCATTTTATCTCCTAAATTTGAAAGTAAAAAAAATCGTATTTTGTTTATGCTTTTTTGAGAAAACATGTTAGTATTTTTTCTTCGCTAATGCAAAATATTGGTTGATACGCGACGTAAAAAAAATATTTTCATTTTCCTACCTATGATTTGCAAATTCATTACGGAGAGTGCTGCCAATACCTAACGCTATTTGATGGAAAAGCAAGGCTGAATTCGCGAGAACATTCTCAGATAACACTATCACCGGATTCAATCAAACAAAGTGAAATATATTCGCGTAAGTTTTTCAGCTCCAGCGAGCTTTTCTTAAGTATGGTTTTTAAATGCGCGCAGTAAAAGCAGATTGGTTCGCAAAGTACAATGGAAAGTCTGACTGGATTGTGTCTCGCTGAAGGAAGGGAAGTATCTCGTGCGCTCAATGTTATTTCCTCCCATACATATGAATGGGAGGCATGATTTCTCATGGGTGTAGCAAAGAAGCGACGTCGGTTTCCAGCACACGTGCGGAGGCGTCGGCGTCGAAAGTAACCGCCGCGCGCCGCGCCGCCTCAAATATATTATATGACAACAAAGGGCCGATATCATCCTGCGAGAAAGTGAAGGAGTAAAGCGAGGTTTATCTTTCATCGCTCACTCGAGGCGCGCAGACTGAAGGTTTCCATTAGGGCCGTAACGGCCGCGCGGGAGGGAAAAACTTGAGCACTTCCCGCTCGGCCGCTCTTAAGCCTACATTATCTCAGCAGTAATAATAAATTAAGCCCAAATTGTACACATTAACTTTTATCTTCGCGTAATATACGCATTGTCGGCGTGTCGGTGCGCCGCGGCGCTCGCTGCCGACGCCGACGCTCAGTTCGTGTGCCGCGGATAATATCTCGTGCATGCCTAAACAAACGTTCGAACCTAAATAGCTAATGAAGGCGAAGATGAGCGAAACGTCACATATATTAGAGCTTATGGGCAAGATCAACCGGCGGGCTCCTATACAAATACTACTATTGAATTCTTCATAACGGGAAATGCGCCCCGCGATAAAGCCGCCCATTATTAAGCCAAATGATCTCGGGATGCCTATTTAAAGTGTAGGTTCTTACGTTAAGTAAATTCGCGATGTCAGTTGAGTTAATTTAAACTCGGATAATATAACTAGTCATTAAAGCTGAAGGTCTACCCGACCGTTCATCGAGAGGAAATTGCTTCAGCTCTAAACTTATGAAAACTGGGTGTTGAACATAAGTCAATCAATATTGTCACATTCCGTCAGTACGCGGAATATCTCCGCGATGTAACGCCTTTCGGCTCCTCATAACTTCAGGGGGATGGGAGGGGGAGAAGGGGAGAACGGAGGGGGCGGTGATGCCGCTAGCAAGGAGCGGCACATTTTCATTATTTATGACATCAGAGGTCTTCTCTATTGCCAAACCGAGTTAAAGTTAGTGCTAATAATTGTTCTCGGCTTGGTGGTTGGCTGGCTTAACTCCGTCTTTGTCTTTCACGCGGCCTCGTCTTTCACTCGAGACTCGAGTATCGAACTCGGTTTGATTTGAGTGGATGGAAAATTCTCTTCCCTGTTTAATGCGAGGCTTGCCGGATAATGGAACACCCCGACCCCCGGCGGGCGAGAAGAAAAGTGATTTTACCAGAGATAGTAATTGCTTGAATAAAAAATACAGAGGAATCGTATGGTTACTTTGAGTCCGTTTTCACTTTTGGAGAGAGAACGGGCTAAATAGGTTTGTTAGTACGACTTGTGAAATTCATCAGTGCGTTGTTTTAAACTAAGATAGTTTAAAAAATATATATTTTAGTATGTTGGTTATGAATATCAAGATATTAGGCGGATTCAACTGAGCTTATTATTATTTATAAAAGCAACAGCACTTTTTTAAACATACAATTCTTTTATAAAAATGTTTACTCTCATTTTTGTAGTTTTCTGACGTATATGTAAATTACGTATATAATTTAAAAACTACATTTAAACTATAAAAAGAAGCATCATCATCCCCTTTCCGCATCCAGTGAAACAAATGACACTAATTTGGTAAATGCAGCGTTGTTAGATCACCTCTCGCGTTAGTAAGGTGTTATTAAATATTGCAGTTTTAACAACCTTTGAAATAAATATTTCACGTTTATGCCGCCAAAAATCGAACCCAAGACCTCAACAATGGTAGACACAAGAAGGCGTACTTATTTCCATTCGATTATCTTATTCGAGACTTTTAGCTGGGAGCGTTATTGAGTTGAAAACACTCGTCAAGTTATAATTCTATTTCACAAACAAA
Source organism: Micrasema longulum (assembly GCF_059751315.1). NCBI lineage: Eukaryota > Metazoa > Arthropoda > Insecta > Trichoptera > Brachycentridae > Micrasema > Micrasema longulum. Next base: position 817,132 of record NW_028277544.1, read on the forward strand.
ACTGTATTCTTTATCCACCTAGACCCAGATAATAGAAGTTTTAGAAAGAGGAAAAATGATTTGTGATAAGAACGTTTATGTACAAACATTTTACAGTTTAACATAATATTAATTTGTTCAGGGATATGATGTGATTTTAGTTGGGAGGAATATTATCATCAGATTAGATCAACATAAATATAGAGTAAACATAAACAGATGTGGGAGAGGAGGGAATAGTAACCGTAACTCATGATTATGACTTATCCTAAGCAAATTAAGGACGACCATTCCAGATCAAAACCTTTGACTGCAGCTTTCCCCCGAATTTATCGGTTTAAAATGTTTGCCCGTCAAAGTAGTTTCGGCTATTAGGCGAATAGTAAAATATGGTTTATTGTCCAAACGTCGTGCGGTCGTACAAAGCTGGATGGAAATTGTCTAAAGCAGAAGATAGTGGGTGTATGGAGGCGGAGAGGAATAGAAAAGGGGGGTTGAGACCAGCCATGTTGGAATTAACACCATATATTACTTGTAATTCCCCTTCGGTTGAAGTTATTATGAGAATCGCTCCATGGTAGCGCGTTCAGATGTAACTTACAATGTTGCGGTCTGCACTTTATTTGAATGTAAATAAAAATTAAGTATTTGCACACGCTTCCGCAGCATCTGAATTAAAAGAAACGGAGCTAAGTTTATTTCTGGCGGTATTAGCTTCAGGAAACTGGGCGCTGAAAATTATTACGAACAAAAAATAACAATTACGTACTTACAAATACATTTGAGAAAAGCATGGAAAACATTTGACTTTCGTATTATACGCTGTACCGGAAATAAAACAACTAAAGCATTAAACTAATCATAAAGGATACATATCATATTATATATTTAATATACGACATAGGCACATAGTGCACGATTAATATTATCGAAATATTTTTTGCTGTATGAAATTTAATACTTAAGCTCTAATTACATAGGGCAATAAATGGTACAAGATTTTGTGGAAGATTTGACCCAACAAACATTGTATCGTGTTGTATATAAATTGTGTTCTGTGGTTAAATTCAGAAAAAAATTTAACATGTCCTATTTTTCAACAAATATTCGAACTAAAATCTGCGCGCGCATCCCACGCATACTGTCAACGCGTTTTTGCTGTTGCTAGTGTCACTTTATTTTTTATCCACAGCCTTATTTGTTTTACAGCACTTTTTCTTTTCGCTCGCCTTTCTTTTCTGGAGATACTGATTTTAATAGAGTTCACGATTCACATTATATTATAAACCAAATATTGATTGTTGATCGCAAAATATATTGTAGTCAGTAGTAGAATAAAATGGTCCAAAATTTGGCACAATAATTATTCTGAAATCTTACTGTTTTCTGACCCATGTAATAAGAGCTTTATTTGTTTGGTAAATTTGAATAAACCAGGGCCCCGATTACAATGGGAAGTTAACCTACCTACCTAAGTTAAGTTACCTTTAATTTTATCTCAAAAGTAAAATAAGGTTTTCTGTGTAAAAAATAGAACGTGAACATATGTTTTTCTCCTAAACATGTTCAATTACATGTTACCAATGAAGATATAGATTTATCTTCAACTGTCTATAAAATAAAACCGAATTTTCTGTATCAAAATGTGTATATTTGTATATTTTTTATTATTGAATATCTTCTTCGGTAATCTATAATTGAACTGGTTTTAAAAATAAATTTGTATGATATGCATTTTTTTGTTCGGAAAATTTGATTATTCTTTATTCATTTATTATATATATACGGCCTAAGCTAATTACAACAGTTACATGAAGAAACATAAATGCAAGAAACTAAACAAAAATAACATAAAACTATTTAGCAAAGACAAACAAGGGCAAAACAATAATTGTATACAATATATTCAAAAAAACGAAAGCCCTAAAACCATTTGTAGACCATTCAAGATAACTTTGTTAACTTTCCATTGTAATATTGGTTCAGAAATAAGTCCTGATGATCTTGAAACCGGTCGGTAATATAACTAAAAAGTTAAGTGGTTTATAAATTAAAATGCGTGCTAATTTTTAGTTTACATAGCATGTAATAAAATAAAGTGTCTACTCACTTAAAAAAAGGAATTAATTACTACTTCGTTGTAAAGACGGAACAATAATTGTTAATGAACCATTTCATCATTAGAAAGTTGGTGTGTTTATAAATTTTGTTCAAATTAATGTTTACGATTTTGAGATGGCTATTTTCATACATGGGTCACTTTTCTTTTAACACTTGTATGTTATTATGATGTATAATTGTACTAAGATATTCACAGGTATTTTAAGGTTTAGACACTCTGTACAGGCGACCCTTCATTTTAAAATAGGAACCCTGACCGAGTTGTTTGTGTTAAATGTAATGGATTATTTGTATGTCTCCTCGACACATCAATAATTTGTCATGTGATCTTACATTTTTATTTATAGTAGTTAGAAAATTTCTTAGTAGCCAATATGTATACTCGTGTTTGACATTTTTATACATGGCAATTATGAAAAAGAAGATGCAATTCCTTAGTTTCTTAGCTATTATTCACTGAAATCAGACTTTAAAGATACTGAAGGGGAAAATTCCTAAGGATAATTATGATAGAAAGTGTGTAAACTAAGAAAAAATAGCTGTTAGAGATAAAATGGCGACACAAGTAGTAGTAAACACAAGGTGAGAATGACAGACGAATTTTCCACCTCAGTATCTTTGAAGGCTGATTTCATCGAATAATAGCTCATGAAGTCCTACTTTTTTTGTATTATTACGAAATATTAGAGTCTAGCGCAGTTTTTAAAGTTACTAAGAAACTGCTTTTTGAGATTTTTAATTTTCAGTTTAAGGTTCAAGTCTGACTCGCTTGTACTTAAATTCAGTATTTCGGGTCAAAATTTTTGTAGCTTCTATTTATTACAATATTTGAGTTTGTCCAAATTTTTGCAGACAAAAGACGGGATTTCATCTCGAGGAAGCTGATTAATTGACGCGTGAAAGTACAATAAAAAAAGCTAAAAAAAGTATTCTTAAACAACCTTCTAGAAATTAAAAAAAAACCGATCTGGTAGAAAATTTTCAAAAAATCTTTAATGAAATCATAATTCGGAGACTACACCAAACCGCGGAACATCATGGGAGTTATTTGAATACCCTTCAATATAAGGCACCTACATTTTACCTTTGGACGTCAGTTCTCCGACCTGTATAATATTATGTCAATTCTTCTATTACCATTTTATATTATTTTCCAATGTTTGTTTACCAAACTCCAATAATATAAGTATTGAAATAAAACAGCACATTATGCTTTCCTAAAAAAAAATTGTACATTTTAAATTTATTTGTTCATATAAAGATGCATATTACAAGAAAAATAATAACGTATCCCTAACTTTATGACGCAAAGAGCCCAGTGTTGAGTTGGGATACAATAAAATAGTAAGTGGGAGCATGGATATTATTAAAAAATACTACAAATAAAAATTATTACATAAACATAAATTTCAATAAACATCGGGACCACACGCTGCTGCATTACCGATAGTTAAAAATATTTATTATAATAATTAATCATTTTCAATTCAATAATCGTACCACATTTAAATATATTTTTGTGTTAAAATTTGGTAAATTTTTATTCCCAGAGAACCATCCAGTGTCAAGAGCACTGTATTGTCTAGAGATAGCTCCATCTGTTAGCCGCTTATTGCACTAGTGGAATAGAAAGCTAAATCATGGGACTAACTGCCCCCTACCGATGCCGCTGGCGACTTGTGGCTAAACTTGGGATCATTATGCGCTATTATTGGATAATTTCGGTACTAAATTGCACAATTATTGTAGATCTTACTCACCCTGAGCGGCTTTGGGGATGTTTTCATTCAAATGGACTGTAAAATTATATTTACCTACGTTCCTATATGATAAAATATTGTTCGCCTCGTGGTTTTATCGGTCAGCGCGTTTGCCTATCATACAAGGAGCATTTCGGATTCAATTTCCCGCATTGTTGACAGATAATATTTATGTAAAAATGTGTTTTTGTACTAGAATATTAAAGTCCTTGGACTAGCGCCTAAGAGGTATGACTGATGATATTACCGTTTATCAATTTTAAGCTCTATGCACTACTAGGAGCTAAAATACGTATATCGTTGTCTTTTAGGCAAAAGTCAAAAGTAACCCTAAAATGACAGTTTTGAGTCAAAAATGCTGTTTGAAGCGGAAAATTATTTTCTTCAAGAGAAAAATGTCACTAAGGTAACTTAGCTAGATAAAAGTTGCGTATTTACGTTTGTTATTTGTTTTGACTTCGTGACATTAACCGATTATATATTAAAACCTAAAAAAACGTGTTAAAAATACAATTGTTTTTTATTTATTTTTTTATTAAAATTTTTCATTAATAAACCCTTACGGGTTACATACATTTAAGAAAATATTTTTACTTTTAAAATTCACATTCTACTGTTAATAATAATATTTTTAACATCTTTTGTAAAGGTTGTCTGAGTCTTTTGTTTAGTTTTGTCTGGTAGTTTATTGTATAATTTCAGTACATGGTTTATTAGTCTCGATTGTCCTTTTCTCGTTTTAGAAGGTTGTATATGATATTTTTCTGATATTCTCGTATTGTGTTCACGTTTACTACAGCTATTTTCAAGTTTTAATTCTTCGTCTACAATTACATTAATGGCTAATTTATGAATAAATTTTAAGGATTCTAGTTTAAAGAGTTCAGTTAAATTTAATGTTTTAGTTTGCTTAAAAAGTTCTTTAGTTGCTGTTAGATAGGGTAGGTCATATACTAACGGTAATCTTGTATTTTGCTGTCTTTGTAGTCTGTTTATGTCATTTTGATTTCCTGTTCCCCACTGTAGTCGCATATAACATATTTTAGTTTTTACATAGGCTTCGTTCACTAATTTTTTTTTCCGCTTTTGCAACAAAGTTTTCGATTTAAAAAAAAGACTCTTAAAAAAAAGAAAGATTAAATTGTTGATATGGATTGTCCATGTCAATTGTATGTCTATTGTTAGTCCTAAGTATTTAACAGGTTCAATTGAGATTTTATATTTTTAAATAAAATTTAATTTTTAACCAAAACATTATAATGATTTTTAATATTTCCTTCCTTTCACTAACTTTAATAGCTTGCATTATCCGAATTATAAACAAGCAAACGCCACTTAATCAAATTTCAGCCACATTTCCTCATTGAAAACCTTCCAGATTTTTTGCAATGTACCAAAAGGAAAAAGTGAGCAATGAAATCTATTAAAAAGGCATGCTATGTACATAAAATCTCCAAAACACAAAAATCTGATTTTTCGTGGGTCTCCAAACTTTCAAAGTGCGATTTCTCAAAATGATGTTTCTTGGGTAAGTGACTTTTGCCTGAACGGTGACAATATGATTGAACGCGGATGAATTTATGAAATCATATTTTATATTTTTTTAGAACATAATATTACAATAGGGATAAAAAATATTTTTGAGAAGGGAGATCCGTGGATTGGCTGTTTAAAGTGGCCACCTTACGCACTACGTTAAATTTACTATTCTGTTTATGTTTGGATACTCATATTTTTTATACTATATATTAGCTCAGCAAATAGACATATACAATACAGGTCTTAGTAAGAAATTAGAATATAATGTGTCATGTAGTTTTTTTAAAGGAAAACCTTAAAATGTATCAAAGTAAATCGCACCTACCTAAATAATTATAAAACTTATAAATATATTTAAAAACTACAACCTCCATTTTTACACAGCTCTACTTAAGATATATATGTTATATATATATATTATATATCGTAAGTATAGTTATGCGCGTGTGTGTATGTAGCTTGTGCAATGAGTTTTGAGACGGTTTCTCGTTGGTATTATATTCTTTTGTAATTTCTTGTTTTATATGCATGCGTTGTCTGTTATATTTCGATTACATTTTTTTTTTTTATTTTGTCCCTTAATTATTTTATGGAAGAAAATTTAAATACTGTATTTTATTTGTTGCTTAGCTGAGAAAAAGCTTTTTTATGCGTTCTCTCTAAATTTAAATGTACGTTTGTACTCAGTACTAAATATATATGTTGGTTTTGAGTATTATTCTCATTGTTTTATTTTAAAGATTTTCCCTTCACTTCCTAAAAACAGTAACGACGAACATTAATTTATGATATTTATCGTAATCATAATCGTATCGTAATAAATGAGATTTTTGTTTAATTTTTAACATTTTATTAGGAAAAAACGAAAAAAAACGAGTGCTGAAAAACGAAATTAAATTATTGTTCGCGGAGCGAATTTTGAAAATTCATTTATATGATGGGGGTACGCTTCGATTAAGTATTGGAAATAAAATTTATTGTTTCGCTATAAATAACGAATCGAATGAAGTATCAATTTCAAAAGTGATTGTGAACAAAAGAAATTATGTACAGCCGGGCATAACCGCACAAGTCCGTCCGTCATTAGTTCACCCCGGGCCCGTCCGGGGTGGAGGAGGTCCGTCGGACTTTTTAATGAAGATTTAGGGCACGCGTCGCCTAGCCCTCAGATGCGCCCCCACGTGCTCCACTGTTTGATTGTGATTTTTATGGGTACGGGAATTAGAAAAATATATCTGAAGGGATTCCGCATATAAATAATGGACCATAAAAAATAAAATTACAACCCACCTTCATATTAATATTTCCGCTTCAAGTGACGTAAACTTGGCGCGCAAAAATCTAATAATCTCTTTTTTCGGTAATTTATACGGTGTATTTTATGCCTGTTTGAACAGCGAACCGCGGTCCAATTCTGGTCGGGGCAGCACTCGAAAGGGGCGGACGTAAATTATGAAAACAACAAAATACGGGTTGTTTAAGACAAACGTTGCATGATAGATGATAAGCAATATAAAATTTAAAGCCATTTATTTTTTTCAATTTTACAGAAATATAATAAATCTGGGGCGAACGCGGCGTCACCTGATCACGACCGTTTTCAAAATTGACAATATCACTTTGGTAGCCGTTTTGGATATTAATGTTTTATTGACCGAACAATTTATTATATTTTTTAAGCACCCCCTATTTTATTTTTATAACTGAACAAGGTTTTGCAAATTAATTCCACAAGATACATAATATTTTTGAATGCCAATATAAATTCATTTTTAATTTTTACATTAAAATCCAATTTATAAGCATTTCGTATAAATTGGATTTTAATTAAAAAATATTTTTACTAAATGATCTGAGTCAATATTTTAATTTGTGATTAATTAGATTTTTGAAAAGATGTCGTATTTACTGCTTCGTATATTGTTTGGTTAATGTTTGACATTGACCTCAACTATATATTAGGTATATTTGGAAATCGACAGTAAATAGTTCAATAAATTGCTTGCTGTATGCGTAAAACTTGTATTACCCGCGTAAATTCAGAAGCACGTGTAGTATGTTGTGAAAAATGTACAAAAATAAAATAGAATGATCCTGCTTACCGTTTGACGTCTGATTTTCAGCAAGACGCAAGTTTTGGCGGTAAAAGTTTGTGGTACCTAAGCGGAACAGTTGCGTGGATGGATGCATAACTCATCATGCCAATTCCACGGCAGCCATTTACTTTATTTATGGTTGGCAATTTATCACGAATCGATTTGATTGGTTTATGGCGTGGAATTTTAGTGTTGCCATATCTGGGGTGAAGCGGGAAATGAAATCAGACGTCACACAACTTTTTGTTACGAGGTATTTAGTTTATCCTCTTACTCGTTGGTTGTAAGTTATAATTGAATTAAATTATTTAAAAACAATCGCGTTATCTAAATTAGTTCGGAAATGTTATTGAGCGATCTTAGCTCTCCGTTGAACTAAAGTTTTTCGTGGATTGTGTTTGAATTGTGCTGAGAATCAAGACGAATGGAGAATAATTTATCGGAAAAGGAAAACTTTATGTCCCGAAGACAAATATTGACGTCATGCGTCGGTAGAAAACACACGAGAAAACAATAAATATTTCATAAATGATTTGTTAGACACAGCAGTGTCTAGGATTTATAGATCTCTCGGAAAGAGTAATTCAGCTTCGTCAGCGAGGAGTAAGAGTGTTGGTATGTGTATGTGTATGTAGGGACGCGACGTAGCGAGTATGTGTCGATGTACTGATGTAGTGTATCGGCCTGTTCCGCATCCCTGGCGGTCGGTAGTTCCGTTTGACGTTTTTATGTTACCAACTTGTTTGATGGCTCTCTCGTCCGCAGCACACAACCACAATCAGCGCACCGCACGCACTCACACACGCGCGGACCGTCCATATTTATGATTTATGTCGAAAAACTAATACGAAATGACTGGTGGATGAAAATTTATAGCATTTTGTGTAAGCAACTTTGGTATTATCTATCAGGCGGGCAGCAGGAGCGAGGAGAAGTTTGGTATACAAGGAATTATCCGCGAGACGTACCTCCGTCCGAACTAACGTATTATCGGTTACTGTCAGCAATATTTCATATATCTTAGTTTCGACATGCTGCCCTGATAGATAAAGAATAACCGCAACCATTTTTTCTTTAGATGCTTTTTTCTCCGTACGTGATGTATGATTATGCTTTCCGTTGTCCCCTTGATAAAGTGTGGCAGTTATTATTATTTATTTTTATTTTCAATCAACAAATGTTCTCACTTCTCGCAAAGCTTATGGCGCGAGGACCGAATCACATTTATATTATTAATCGGGATAAACATTGCCACGATAATAATAAATTATTTATGCGCCTCGTATGCATTTTGTAATGGGCGATATATTCAATCCGGGTTAGGACATAAAATGACCCGCTTAAAATTCCAAAATCCATTAATGATTTAATATTTCAATTACACGTAGCATCGCTTCTTACAGACATGGCAACGCTCATTGTGGCGTGACCCCTCTTTATATTAATTCCATTGTTAGCCATAATCCGTTATTTATCGCAATATGAATTACAATCACAGGACAGAAATGTTAAGCTGGCACAAAAGGTTGCGAAGGTATTTCCATATTATTTCATATTGTTTCTAATTAAGTCTAAAAACATTCACGTAACGGATCCAATAGGTCGGTGCTTACGGTTAACGACATTACGATCCTAAAAGTGGCAAGGCGGGGTTGGTTAACATTAAAATTTGAAAATATATTTTAATGAAAGTGTAGATACTATTCGGGGAAGGGTCGCGGTCGGGTAGCCAGAGTTACTAACTGGCAGGACCTACTAAAGGGACCTAAGAAAGAAAACACATATTTATGCCAAATTGACATTGTGGTCAGTGGGTACACGTAGACACCAGTAGAAAGCATCCCTCTCAATATTTATTTCCTTAATTACTAGAACTCAATATTGCAAATCGGAAATGAAAATTTGTAGCCATTTCTATTTTCGTCTAAATATTTCCGATGAATAAAATTAAGATTGAAATGATTAAATCTTGATTAACAGTGAATCTCAAATTCGAACCCTACTTAACTACATTCATCGACTATTTGAAAAAAAAAAGAGTGTTTAATGAAAAACAGAAATAAATGAAGAAAAATTTCTAGATAAGAACATTTGTTTTAAACATTCAATAATTTTAACAAGTTTTCAGTAAAAGTTCTAAGTAGTGTTTTTATTTTATAAAGAAAAAAGAAATATTTGCGTTCTTATGATACACTCAAGTATTTAATTTTGAGGGCCATTTTTAACGAGTCGTAAATAACTCACCATTAGAAAATGGGAATCAAGTTGGGTTAGAGTGGGATTTGAGCCGTGAGTCCGAGACACTAGCTACGGGAGCACAACCCGATTCTAAAAAATGTTAATGCTGGAAACAGATTGCGCGATGTACCTACCTCATATACCAATTAGTGTATTGGTCGGACTTGAGTATAGAGCCTCGAACACCCCAGAAGTATGCGCCGATGTTGTAATTCACCCACCGTCATTTTGTTGCATAATTGAATTCAAAAGTGGCCTGAAAACTTTGAATATTAGTGTATTTAATTTGTCTGAAATAGAAAAGCTTAGGTGAATTTCCCCTTCATCGCGCAGTGGTTAGCGCGATGAGCGTGCATACCATCGCGGTTAAATTCACAACGGCCAGAATTAAATAAATGGGGGAAAAAACCAATATTCAATTTATAATAAGTTTTGACTTCTAGTTGAAGCGCAAAGTTATTTAACCTTAGGTCATCTCTTTGTTTGTTATTTTTTCAACCAATGAACGAGTTAATTTTTTACCTTATTAGACAAACAAATAAACACAAAAGAGGCAAAACATTGTCTGACTGATGCCATGGCAAAGTTATTATTGTTTTTTTTAAAACTAGAGTTGCTTTTTTTTGTAAAAAGCTTATATCTACTGCAAAGGGTATGTTCCTTTTAACTACTTTAACGATAGTGTGAGGATCTGGTGGGATAATCGGCTGTGGCCTTGCTAAGGAACTTCTCCGTTTTTTTTAAGAAGACGAAACCACAGAAAACTTCAGGAAAAGCCGGCTATTGACGGACGTCAACAGACCTTGCGTTCTACTTTGAGAGTGTCCGTTTTGTGTCCTATTTGTATTTATTTTAACATCTTTAATCTATTTTTATGTGATATATTTACTTATAACCGTTACGATATCTTCCAGGTCCTCATTCGGACTTCTACATCGCGTCTCAAACGAATTGCATTCGCTAAGTCGCAGTCGGTTACGTATATTCATCACCGCCATGGCGTCGCGGGCTCGATTCCCGCCAGTAGCAAAAATAATAATCAAAGAAAGATTTTTTCAAACATGTCTGGGTATTGGGGTGCTATTTTTATTACTTCTTTCCATATGCTATCTTTCTTGCCTGCTGATAAGCCTATAAAATATAGGCTTAACGGGTTATTCCTTTAAAAAAAGTATCTCGAACTCGAAAATTAGTATAAATCGTACCTAGTGTATATGTATATACCGACATACCACAGCATAAAGTAATATAATTGGATAAAGAAAAAAGGAAAAATATAAAACCCCTCATTCATACCAATCGCTGTTACCCGTTAAAGAATAAATAAAAATAATAATAACGAACAAATAAAAGATTTTCTTTTTAATAAAATAAATAAAACTACTTTGTTCTTAACCACTAATTTTTTATTTTCCACCGACCAGTTACAAAGCAAACAAGCTTCTGGTGGAAAATAAAAAATTAGTGACCACAAAAAAACAAAGTTGTTTTATTTATTTTATTATAATGAATAACAACAAAGTTAGTGCTTCAAATATAAACTTTACTTTAGATTTGATTTTTATTTGTTTCGACGCCATATCCTTTTAGCGAAACGATAAGTTAAACGAATGTAGTGACAATATGGATACCGCTTTCGGTACAAGATTTTTTTCCGTTCGACTCGCTCGTATCAATTCCCATCAGATGGCGCTCCCTCGCCGCTAATTAACCGGCCTCCCCCGGCTTCGCGCATATCTGCTCTACTAGAAATTACTTCCTGTCAATATTTTCCAATTTCAGCCGGCACTAAACTACGGAGAAGTCTACACTGTTACGAAGAGCGGGTAATATCTGGGAGTAGAAAAAATGGCTAATTTTTAAAGCGATTTTGCGCGGTCGGGTTGTATCGTTCTCATAAAAATTATTCACGATTATTTTTCTTTGAAGAAGTTACTTTTAACGATGCACTAATACAACAATGTGGAATTCATACTATCCTCATTTCAATTTTAATAACCGCAATATGCTTTTCTTTAATAATATGAGTTTTTATATTAAATATTAACATTAACAAATTGCAACAGAGATGGCGAATACCTTAATTAAGGAGTATGGAAGTCTAGGCATTTACAGGGCTTATGACCTGTCGCTGGCTGGTTTAAGTGGCCACTTTACTCACTGTGTAACATTCACTATTTTGCCTATGTTTGAACATCCATATTTCTTCAGTTTTTCCATTTGTTAATTTCAGTGAAGTTAAAAAGCTGAAACCTTTATTGTTGTGAAGAGATTCATCTGACTGAATTATTTCACATACTAGACAAAATAGAAAAATTGATGAAATAGGGATGTTCAAACATAGGCAAAACGGTGAATATTGCACAGTTTGTAAAGTGGCCACTTAAACCAGCCAACGACAGGTCATAAGCCCTGTAAATGCCTAGACTTTCATACTCTCTTAATTAAGATATTCTCCATCCCTGCTGTAATTTGTTAATCTTAATGACTCCCGAGGGGTGATATCCAGTCTTTTGTCTACAAACATTAGGACAAACTCAAATATTGTAAATATCAACATGATTTTGATTGATTTTATCAAACTTGTTTTATGTTACTTAATATTAATAAATGTCCTCTTTAATTATTATTTTATTGAATGTAGGCTCTGTCGTTGGTCACAAAGGAGACTCGTGTTCAGTGGCTATTTTTTAAAATGATTTCTTCGAGTATTAGCTGTCATTGGCTAGTGACGAAAAGTTCAAAAGTTGTTAACGTTTTCTATCGAGATGTGTTGATAGTTTTTACTGATTAGTCATTTTATTATTTTACGAACCTACCAACTGCTACTAGTTGTTAAGGGTCGAATTTTTTCAGCATGTTTCTTGCTAGTCTAAATTAATATGTTAAAGTGTAGTTAACACGTTTAATAACAAAAAAAGAATTGTTTGTTTTTTGACTGGAGTTTTAACATTTAAACTATAATTTTTTACTAGAACTAGAACTTTCCATTAAGTTTTGCTAAGAGAAAAATAAGAAACAGAACTTTACAGCTCTGGAATGATCGCTATTTAGCAGAACCCACAGGAAAGGTAATAAAAATGTTTTTTCCACCTATTTACCATGCTTTTGAATTCAGGAAACTGCAGCGTGCAGGATACCGACTTACACAGATCCTGACAGGACATGGCGGATTTATGAGCTTTTTACACAGATTCAAACTATCTGAGATCAACACTTGCCCATGCGATGATGTTACTATTCAAGATGTCTCCCATCTATTGATGCATTGCCCCTTTTTTAGTCTGCAGAGAACGCAACTGGAGGCGCGATGCAAAAGTCTAAATGAGGATTTACACGATGTTCATGTAGTAATTAGTCATAGGGATTTGTCAAGAGAGGTAACATTATACATGACAGATATAGTAAAGGCAACAAAAGGTATCAATGATAGCAGGACACCAAATGCCGAACACTCTTCAAGTGGATCGGAAGATCTGTTGACGAATTACAACGGTCCGCCTTCTTCTGACGAGTTTTCTGTGGTTTCCTTGTCACTAGAGCAAATGCAGAAAAGCTCCTGAAACAGGTCACAGCCGAAACCTCCCATCCGATCCTTACATAATATATAAACTAAAAAACTAAACAATGGTTTTCATTGAAGTAAATTTAATAGAATTTTTTTTTTTGGAGTAAACAAATAAATAACTATCCCTTTGAAGTAAATATAAACCTTGTCCATTACAAGCAAGAAATGAATTAAATAAAAGAATAATGCAACTCACATTTAAAAAAAGAACATTTGAACTATTCAACATGTAGTTTTACCGACATTTACCTTAAGCGCGCACATTAATCGACTTATTTTTAAAATTAAACTATTAAAATAATTATAAAAATTATAATCTAAATATTTCGATTTTTTTTTCTTATTAAACGCATATTATGTCACTTGAAAAAATTTTTTTTTCTTTCTCTGTATAATTTATGAGTAGTTAGTAGCATTTAGTATTAGATAAACAATACTATAAACTTATTAGCTTATGAATCTTGTAAGTTATATCATAATATTGCAGGAGACTGCTGCATACATTTATATACTATTAAGCGTGTTGTCCAGATGCCCTTTGAAATATATGTGTATTTGTAAAATAATATTTAATTTGAATTTTTGCTATTATTTAATTATGTACGTGCTTCCACTTTCCATTATGTTGTATCTCAACTCAACACAGGGCTATATATATTTATTTTTTGTAATATGTATGTATTTGTATTAATAAATAAATAAAATAAATAAATTAATTAATTGTACTAAACATTGTGTACTGATTGTTTCAAATAAATAATAATGATACAATTTTTTATTAAATATAGCGTTTAGGGTAATATTAATTAAAAAATATAAATTAAAAATAACGATATAATTAATTTTTTTTCATCTTTAAATTATAAATTTATTCGAAAACTATACATAATACTTTTTTACTGTAACCATCAAAAAGAAAAGAAGTAATTTATTTGATAAGATACTAAAATTTATTTTTATTTTCGGAACAGATAGACGAATAAAAAAAATTAAAGTGGCTCATAAAAATTGTTATAAATGTCGGACCACGAATTAAAAAAATGTTTCAGTCAGTGAAAATATATGAATAATCACATTAAAATTAACCGCCACGTTCAAAATATAAAAAAGTTTTTGCGCATTTGTTAATTACATATTTAACTACAAGAAAGAGAAACCAGATAGGTTATTTATATTTATGTATTATGGAAAATTTCGATTCATCGCCAAGTAAAATGTTTTAAATATATTTGTTTTAAATGTTAACGTAAGTAGCAAAAGGTGCAAGGAAGCATTTCGAAGAAAGACTTACGAGCATTGCAAAATTTCCCAGAAAATGTTTATCCTTCATTAAGGTTAGGTGGTAATAAAATTTAATTAAAAACGGTCCTAATCAAAGTTCCGCCTTATTATGTGAACCCGCGTGTTACAATACAAACATGGCTGGATAAAAATATGGCCCCATTTGTCACAATCTTATATCCTCTGTTGCTCTGTACACCTTTAATGGCTGCCCCCAGAAGCTGTTTATTGGAATCCGTTCACACACACTCTCCTGCAAAGGCGGACTACAAACGAGAGAGGCTCGAAACAAAATAGTAATTAAAATATACGCGAATATGATTTCGCACATTTAAACATACGGCCGCTGGAGGTAACACATATCACAGTTAGCATTATGTTATAAGGATAATTAGAAAAGGGATAACACAGCGTAAAGGTAATACTGGCCAAGTGGCGCCCTGACATTAAGCCTGATCCCTGTTCAGATAAAACGACAAACAAAACAAAGAACCCTCACAAAAAAACTCACCAAAAAAACCAGCGGTTTTAAGGATTCGCGATGTCTCTTTTCTTCTTTTTTTGTGGGGCCCTATTGACTTTGCATTTTATTTGCGGATTTTTGTATAGGGGTTTAGACATCTGCTTGTTATACACACACTTGAAGGGGGTGATAACCCCTTGGTTCTTTATTGTTACCCCTTCCCTTTACTCCCCCCCCCTTCAGCCCCGGGGCACTACGCTGGGGAGGAGCAAAATTATATTTGTGTTACCCGTAAAACGATGTTTTCCAGAGTTCATTTTAATAGCCGCTTGAATTGGTTTTGAATAAGGGAAGAAAAAGTCGCGAAATGGTTGGGGTGTTTCTTTTAACTAATCTGCGCTTTATAGACAGTATCATAATGCAAATCATAATCAAAAACGTTAACGTTGCAAATTGCCGCCTCTGCTGAGAAAAAGATCGGAAAGATTTATTTTTGAATATCCTAATTTCAATTATCAAATCATATTCAGGGATTTTCTTTTAATAATATCGATAATTTTGTAAAATAAAACTGAATGCAAAGCTATTATGTACGTAAAAATTTTAACGGAATAGAATTAAAAGTGCTCATTTATTTTATAATATTTAAAGATCTAATATATAAGCGCTGATATAATGGAAAAAATTTAACTAATTTTTTTGTTTAACCTTTTTTGGAAAGAAAACGCCTCCCTTTTTGTAAAAAAACGCTTATAAAAAAAACGTATATAGTAGGCACACAACATTAAATTAAAGCAATAATTAAATACACTTGTCATAATTTTAAAGTTTTTTTTATTTATATACTCTTTTCATTCTTATTATAACTACATATATTTCGGACTTTTATTTGTTTTAACACTAAAATATACATATAAATACGTAATAATAATTAAAATTATGACTTAAAACATAAAACTCCTAGTAAGTGTGGACTATAAACTAATCGTTTGTAATTAAAAATAAATTTTACAGCTTTAATACAAAATAACAATCATATTGTATGTTAGATTGTTTCTAGAACTATTGTGTTGTAACCATGATTGGTTTTAAAAGTAATTATAAATAAGTGATAGCGTAACTAAATTTCTGTATCTAATAAGGCATTACGAATAATGATTATTGCAATGTAGCAGCGAATTCAAATTAGCAGTTTCCTCTTTATGTGTCACCTATTCTCCACACTTGCGGCGGAATATATTGACTCACTAATTCTTAACGCGACAAAGTTAATCGTGGAAGACGTTAGTGGCCAATAAACACTAAACGCTGGTGAAGAAGACATTCGTTGAAGGGGTGGCTGTAGCAGTACACAGATACTTAGTCCTTACAAATAACGCCGACGTCAAGAATAAGGCCCAGTTCAGACGGTGCGGTTTCTGCGCGGATCCCATTTGACGAAGTGTTCTAAAGTACATAAATTGAACGTAGTTATGCAGAAAGCAGCCAGTCCATAATTTCGGAAAGATGAGATATTGATGTTATCGGGTGCAGTAAGGTCACTTCTATGTTCTGCTAAAAACAGCCAGACCGCTTTCATATAAAAAAACTGTATTAATCACCTCTGAAAAAAGATGTCGATCACAAAAACGGCATTTCTCAATTTGCAGAAAACACCCACAAATCTTATGGTACTTTAAAAATGTTTTAAACTGGTCAAATACACAATAAAATTCTTGTTTGTAATATACAAAAAAACTTATGTATTCATTGTTTATCGTTTGTTAAAAACATTCAAACTATTGTGTAGATTTTATAATTCACTCTTTTCACAAAATGGCTATTATCTCAGTTTTATTTTTCTATGGCTGGCTGCTTTTTGTATAACTACGTTCAATTATTTCCTCTCTTTTTGCAAGTTAACAATCAGTTTCGTCTTACCTCTGTCAAAAGTAAAAAAAAATCGATGGATAAAATACGTTTATAAAAGTGTATTAAGTATTGCCAATAGTACTATGAGTCGGCTGGTGAAGATTTATAAGAATCGCAGAATAACCTTCAACACCAAAAAGAGAATGGTGAAGGTACTGGTTATCTCAGTGCTCATGTACGGTTTGGAATATAGGGCACTGAGAGAATCTGAAAAATAAAAAATCGATGCGCCCGAAATGTGGTGTTTGCGGCAAATGCTACGGATTCCGTGGATAGCCAGACATACAAATATATCTATACTCCAGGATAGACATAATAAAAAGACTCACATTCATATGTAAGAAAATAATCTTGCAGTTCTTTGGACATATTTTCAGAGGGAACTCTGAAAGTTTAGAGAAAACTGTCCCTGTCGAAGGGACAAGGTCGCGTGGACGTCAACAGACAAGATGGAGTGGCTTGGTCACTGAATTATCAGAACTATCACAGAAAAATACCTACATAATAGCGCAAGACCGTTGGATGGAGGGAGATTGTCCACAAACGAGCCACACCAGGGCTGGTATTTTGAACGGAATTACGGACGAAGAAATCGCTCTGTTAGTGTGTATTTAGTACGTAAATACGCGTTAAAAATGTGTTTTTTCGCGCGCATTCAAAATACCATTCCTGAAGTTGGGCCTGATCACCATCCTCAGAAATGAGGCGCGGATGAAAGAGAGAAAAATAAAAGTGCACGGTTTTCGTAATTTTAAAGTTTTGGCTTTAAAACCGAGCATTATTTGCTGTGCTAGGACAGTTAAAAGACAGTGAAATTGTTATCAGAAAGTTGAAAATTTGCCTTTAACTTGTATCTTCTGGAGATAGAGAAAACGTTCCCTATCTTCCCATAAACGGCTCTGTGGAAAACGCAGCCAGTGTAGTTTCTGAAGTAGTGGAGTGATACAACTGAAGTTAGATATCCTGAAAATAAGTCTCGCTGCAGCATTTAATACAGACTGTAAACGAGTCATTTTGTTAATTGGTAGAACTGCATAAATACCATTACAATAATTGACTCTAAACTTTACAAACGCATTTATTACTTGACGGGCGGCATCAACCGGCAAATTTTTGCGTATGCATTTAATTTGTCTCAGCTGGTAGAAGCATGACCTTATCGTTCTACTAATTTGAGCGTCAAGAGAAAGGTCAGAAAGTAATCCATGGATGTACAAAAATGTTATCTTTCTTTCTTGGCAATACATGGTGTCATAATAATGTTTGGGAATTTGATATTGCGTCTTTAATCAATTAAATAAATTAAACAAATTCTGAGTTTAAATACTTAGTTAAAACCACGTGGTAACTGCCGTTTCTGAAAGGCTGCAATTTTCACGCAGTTCAAACCGAGCAGCAAACGCTGTGTCTGAACGGGCCCTAAAGCGAACAGGGAATTATTGTCAGTGTTTATGGATTCAGTGGCGGTACCTGGCGGCACTTAGCTGCAAGTGTCGGTGGATTTATTTGGAGGACGCCGCGGCGCCGACGCTCTTCGGACGGGCGTCGTGGCACTGCTGCAGCCCCCAAGGTTACCTGCGAGCGTCGTGACTAATTTTAATAATTAGCTCTTAATATTGCACTGAAGATGGTTTTTTTTATCTGAAAATTTTCATAAATATTCACTTAAGGATGACCACGGGGAATTTAAAAAAGTAACATTTGATTTTTGAATAAGATTTATTATTTTTAGAATTCACGATTTTATTGTGAAGGGCGATAAATCAAAGTTATCATTTTATTCATTTGATAACAGGTAGTTTATGAATTATATTATATTTTGTGCATTTAAATATATGGTAATTGCTGAATAATAGCGTTAATTTTATCTTCAACCTTTAACGTTTAAGATTTCTTAGCATTTTAAATAAACTGTTAAAATGCAATGTGAAAAACAACATTAAGAAATTATAATAATCCAGAACCGATAATGATAAAATTACCATAATTTGTTTTATTTATTAAGTTTATATTCGTTTACATTCAAGTGTCAATTATACATAACAAAAACGATATAAATAATATGAAATAAATTTAAAAAACAGTAATGGAATCAAGACAAACTGATAAAAAAAATTAAGGCCGTTTGGGAAAACGGTCATTAATGAATATTTAACATAAATATTTATACTTTTAAGGTGATTTTTTATATAAATTTGTTAACTTGTGCAGAAAATATAAAATAAAAGAAATCCTTTTACGTAACTGTATGCAATACAAAAATAACTTTAAATACAAACAATATGATTAAATTATTAACTTTAAAATGATGATTCGAATTTTTTATTTGCGGTTTGCATGTAGTTACCGATAAGCAATAGTCTAATTCTTGTTCTAATGATATAATTACAATTTCTCTGATGATTTGCTTTAGTAATAATGACGATGTGTAATGTGAATGTATGAGATGATTGCGTTGAGCAGATTCTCCAAACGGCCAGCTAGAAATATTAAGACAATCCAAGCAGAAGCAACATGATAGTTAAATAGATACGGTGACAACCATGAAAGGCACCAAGCCATACAACACATACATTAACGACTCAATCTAGACAACGGCGCTCTTAATTATTGTCTATCACAACAATAAAGGCGACATACTTTCTTAATCGGGCGATAAACATGGCTGAACAATATTCCGGGATGATTATATCGCGTGATAAACCCAATAAAACATGACGACCTCCCCTTCCGTAGAACCCACCCACACTACTCCTGGGGCCCTACTGAACGCAATTTGAGTAAATTCACATATATAAACAATAAAACAGTGTCACAGATGATTCTAATTGGCCAGACCGACAGAGCAACGCTACGCCATGATTTGTTTTCCCTTTTTAATTTCACGTAATGGATTTTTGTTAATAAAACTTTATGTGAATGAACAAATCGAATGTTTTGTAAGTATGTTTTATTGTAATAATTATAGGCTTTTTAGCTTTCAAAAACTATAACAATTTCGGTAGCTGTTATATTTGTTAGCATTTTTGAAAATAATAATTTATACTACAGTACAAATTCTGATTTGACAATTTAAAATGTAGTTTTTGCTGTAACATTTTAAAAAAATCAATGAAAATATCAATTATAACAAAAATCCTACTTTTATACAGCATTTTATTTTCAAGTCTATAAAGCTTAATATCATTCTTGAATTTAATTTTTTTGAATTTTTGTTTATTAGTACTTAAAAACTTTGAAAATAATTAAACATTTTTTTTTTTTAAATAATTTCGGGCTGATGACTATTTATTTTCTGAGAGAAAGAACATCGCTGCAGAAAAACATTTCCTTCGTTTAAAATAAGAGAAGATTTGGGAAATAAATCAACTGTTAATAGTATTAAATAATATTTTATTGAAAAATTTGATTTTAATGTATTTTTCTGGGACGTTATTTATTTATTGTTTATATATTTACGTTCAGACATTAAAAGTCTTAAATAAGTAGCGAGTATGAAAAAAAATATAGTTTAGTACTTAACAATCGTATTTATTGATTACGTAGATATTTAGTTATATAAAACATTTAAGTTTGTAAGTGAAAATTCTTGATGGAAATTCATTGTAATTTATTATAGAAATAAAATACGAGTGATACATTCATCCACAAATTTGGAATATCCAGTGACCGGTTTCATCGCTTTCGCGACTAGTATCTTAATTAAGAAAATCAATTTGCTCTAGCCTCCTATTTGCAATATTTATTGAGAATTTTTAATATATTGTCAATTTCCATTTAATTTTAATGAGTCTGTGGGATCGGGAAACATTTTTAGTTATAAACTTTTTTACAGTTAATAAATTTTACAGTTTATTATTTATTAATTTTATTTTGATGAACTTACACTGAATACATTACGTAAGGAGAATAAAAATATTATAAAAATAGTAATAAGTATATATGCGTACACCAATAAACTAGTTCACACTGAGAACAATAATTTTAACATTAAAAATAACCTATTATTCTAGCGTAGCAACCCACTGCCATTCTATAATAATTATAACCACTTGAAACCTGTGACTGGTACATGGTGAAGTTGATATATTTCGTCTGTCTTTATATAAATATAGGTAAAGTATTTAAAATGTTTTAAATTAATTTGTTTCAAATTTCTTAATATTGTTCTTTATTTACTTTTTTTTTCTCATGTATCTCTATAATAATGTATAAACTTATGTGAATGTATATGTATGTGCATGTATGTGTATGTGTATGTATGTATATGTACATGCATGTATGTATATACGTGTGTATGTATGCATATGCATGTGTATGTATGTGTGTATGTTTTCATATGTAAATTTATTAAATATTTTTCTATGTACCCATATACCTATGTTGGTACATTTCCTTATTTTTACTTATTGTATCTTTTCGTTTTTCTTATGTTATCTTTAATTTTAACTAAATTTACATACTTGTGTGTCACTGCTGGACTCGAATGTAATTTCTAATATATGTAAAAGCCCGTAGGGCGTGTAAATAAATAAATAAATAAATAAACAATAAATTTATATAAAAATTTGTATTTATTTTTTTACAAATGACATTCATTTTTATAAATCCTAATCAGAATAATTCCCTAAATTCCTTATAAAAAAAAAAGTTTCCTCGTTTTAGGCCCGGGTTACTGGGCAATTGCTCCCCCTGCCCCCCCTGATATCTCTGCCGTACACTGCCCCACACCCCCATGTCGAAGGGGTAAAGGTAAAATACTAATTTCCTATGAGTTGCTTATAATTCACCGTAGAGAATATAATATCTATTTGAATTATATGAATAAAAAATATTTGTAAGCAATATAAGTATGAGTAAGCAACGATTTAAGTTTGTTCTTTAATGGGTTACCGGGTGAGTTTAGATGAAAAATACGATTGCATTTACTCTGTAAGACAAAGTTCGTTCTGTGGAAATGTCAATGTGGTCACACAGACACGACTAACAGACATCCCGAAGAGGTAACAGTCGTTTAACATTCAACTCCTTCATTCCTCTTCTCCTGATACGGATATCTCTTTTTTGAGTTTGTGATAAATGTAAATTTTAAATTTCCATGTCCGTGTGGATGAAGGATACAAGTCTGTATGTGAAATAGAACCAAAACCCTGGATGAGAGTTTTTGACTCGACAGTTACTCTCAGATAAATGTCCTGAAAAAGGATCGAGTGGAGATAGCTCGGCCTCGTAGTGTGGTGGTTGCCGAATCGAGCTTGAGGTCGCGGATTCGACTGCCTGGGTAGATGTGAATGAATAGTTTTTATATTTATTGATATTTAACTCAGCAGTAGAGTTCAATATTCAAATCGAGGTTCATTAAATGAAAATTTAAAAAAAGTATTCGTTTATTGATAAAAGAAAAAATATTTTTTGTACATAATTTAAATTGTAAATTGGGGGGTTTATTGCCAAATGGCAATTTATTCCAACCAACCGATGGAATAAAAGTTTTATATTTATGATTTACGTTACGAAACATATTCAATAGAAAATAATAAAAAAAGCTAAAGATATACAAAAATACAAATAACTGTGTTTGCATGTAATTTACCTTAAATCAATACTATTACTCAATGGGAAGAAGATAGAAAAAATGATAGAAGAAAATAGGAGAGATTAAAGAAGAGAAAGAAGATGTTTTTTAAAAAGTGATTTAAACATCTTTGGTAGATGGGAGACTATTTAACAGTCGAGCCGCATGGACACTATATGAGTTAGAGAAGAAAGAGGAATTGTGGATGGGATCAATAGAGTGATTTGGGAATTAGAACGAAGAGATAAACCATGAACTGAGTTTTTTAGTATGATTAAAGCAAATAAGAAAACCCTTGGTCATAAAAATGGTTTTCGGGTACGAAAAGGGAGTACCTTCACTGTTCTTTGTTTTTTTTGTATGAGCACCTGAAGCCTAAGGCTGATATCCTTACATTTTGTGTAACAAAAATAATACAGTTATCCTGATATTGGAGTACCTATGCAACGCTTAATTTAACTGACCGACTGAGTGCGAATAGGGAAATTATGAGATTCAAATCAAAACATTTTAGGATAATAATTTCCGCAATATTTCTGTATGGATTTTTTAAAACAAAAAATTGTAAATTAAAGTTTTAAACAAATTACTCGCCATGGATTGATAAACGAGCGCACTCCGAAGATTCTTTAAAATTTAACTCAGCGGAGAGTAAAAAAAAGAAAAATATTTCACTGAACTAAAACCGAAACGAATGATAATCATAGCGCACATTAAACTAATTTTATTCATAATTTTAAGTTCATTTAAAAAAAAAAAAAAATTGTATTTAATTTTATTTATGAAGGCAAACATAAAGAGAAAATTTAAAAGGAAAAATAATGAAACCCACTAAACCACAAAACCTGCTTGTCAGAAGGTTTTTTATTTTTCTATTACAGAGAAAAACGTTACAGAAAATATATAAATTTAAAAAGTAATATAAACATTATTAAGAACTAAAAGCATACATATTTTTTACACAAAATTTATTTACTAAAATTTAAATAGATGACTGTTAACATAAAATAATAATCAATATAAAGCCTTGTTACATATTAGCCATTAAATTATTTTTTTCTTAACAGTTTTGTTTTCTATTGAAAATGTATTAAGTTAAATCCTCATTTTTTTAATAAAAAATAAAATAGATAAAATAAGTAAGAAGAAAACAGAAACTCGTTTTTAACCTGTTCCAAAATTTACGAAATAGTAACAATTGCATGATTTTTTGATCGCGGCGGCCTCCGTGGTGTAGTGGTCAAGACGCTTGACTCATGCACGGAAGGTTCCGGGTTCGATTCCCGGTGAGAACACGGAAAATAAAAATGTGATTTTTCTCAAGCCTGGGTGTTCTGTGATGTAATTCACCACTGTAATTGGGCCTCCTGGCCTGTTGTGGTGCAAAAATAAAAAAAAATAAATAAAAAAAAATAAAAAAATATAGTAAATTTTGAGTTGGAATTTGAAATTACAAAAATACGAGAAATACATAATACATGTCGAGTATTGGCGGATCGAAGGGGTTGTATGAAGGGTAAAGGGTGGTTTTGAAAGACAAAGTTGTGTCATTTAATCTAGGAGGCGGTGAGTGTCGCGCTGCTGGCGCCCTGACGATTATTCAGTCAACCAATCTGCCACGTGGTGGGGACTTCACGCCACTATTTATTTAATCCAACTGCTGAATAGAGAAATAAAATTCTCCTTGAATAACACAGGTAAAAACTTTCACAATAACATACATTCATATTATCGTTTACCTATAAGTTTTAAAATTAAAAACGAAATATTTGATTAAATTAACTGGTTTATTTCTTGAGTTTTATATTTATCGGAACACTAAATGAAACAAATCTTCATCATCTGTTTAAATAAAGATAAGGTGATCATTCTTGCGCTTCAGATGCGGGGAACTATTGCATTCGAATTTCAGGAACGGGTTGTAGTTCCGTGGGTAGTGTCGTGGACTCGAACCCCGCTCTGCCACAACTTGTTTTTAATTTTCGAAATCGGTTATTTACTACTAAAATAACATGATCCCAAAATTGAAATATTTGTGGAAAGGATAAAAATGAAAATATTTTTTTTAATGGAAAAAAGAAAACTAGGAAAGAAAAAAGAAAGTATTCAAAATAACGATTGTTCAATGAGTCCTGAGAGACTCCCTGTCACCTGCGTATAGAAAAAAAGCTTTTTTCCCAAGAAATACACACTATGCATTATTACTATGCAAAAATAATGTCGAGGGAAAAGAAGGAAGGAAAATATGATCGGGCTTACGCTTTAGGTAGCAGTCCAGGGACAGTGAAATATTGCAGTGTGAAACATATTTTGCACAAATATTTTACTTTCTCCATGCCAGGAATTAAACACGGGACTAATGCATAGTAGGAAATCGCGGGTTGTTTTTTTTTCTTTATTTATTTTTTCAGGACCTAGTAGCTATTGAGTCGAAAACCTTCTTCCAGGATTCTGATTCTACTTTAAACAGAACTGCATTCTCATTTCCATCCGGGAACGAAAAATTATAACAATTATATATACATCTATATTAATATAATGAAATATTGCTTTAGTAATAAAATTATTTCCGTCAGTTTCAAAAATACGTAGAACCAACTTCAATTATATGAATAATCAGCGAATCATTCAAAATTTTCTTCAGTCATTAATTTCAATAAAACTGCAGTGAAATAAAAAACAAATTGAGTAACTTATTCAAAATCGGATGATAGTAAAAAGGTTAGAGATTTGGCAGACATGACGCTTTCATACTACTCCAATTTTAGAGTGCTAAGCTATTACGAGGATTGCTAATTTTTGGATGGCAACCGATTCGCAGAGGATTTTTATTATAATGCTTGCCGAAAAGTCTAACTGAAATGATAACGATATTTTATGATACTGCTAAAAATATCAGTTTATTAAAGTTATAAAAATCACCCTGGAAACAATGATGTAACGTCATGTTGCATTAAGCAAACGTGCAAAAAAGCATGACGTGTGTTTAAATACAGGCATTTAAAAGGAAATATAAACACATGTATTGACGCGACGCGGGAAAAGAAAAAGTTACTAAGCGACATGTAGCAATTTTTTTATAGAAAATCAAGAAAGATTCTCGTTATGTAGGAATCAAGCTAAAATAATACGCATGTGTGAGATTTTTTTTCTCTTCTGTAAATTTGTTACATATCGCTTAGTAACTTTTTCCTTTCCAGCGTCAATATATACTGTTTAATAATCTATTTTCCATAATTTGTAGTTAAGACCGTGAAGAGCAAAATACGACTCCATTATTTAATAAAAATAAGAGAGAAGTAACAAGTCTTAGATTCTATGAAGACTCGTGTGATATCATAGCCGCGACGTTGATAAAAAACGTTTTAAAGAACAAAAATATAATAAATATTATTTCCACCGATCTCTTTACTAATTCGAAATTTATCCTTTACAGCCTTTCAAGTTTAGATGGGCAATATGTGTAACCTCGATCATTTTGAAAGAAGCAAGTTTTCTTCATCTATTGAGCACATATGAAAAACTTGCGTCGAAGTTAGCGCTGCGAAATTGGCGTCATGAGTTTGTCAATGAGTTATCCTAAACGATTTGATCAAATTTCCACAAAATCCCACGTTTTACTATCTCCCGCTTGCTTGCGGTCCGTTTCTCCAGCCTTTAGCTAGTCAGCCTGCTAAATCCCTACTTGAAAGTTTGTTGCAAACCAGCTTGATCAAATTATCCGAAAAATAATATGACGACGCAAAACGTAATAAAAAGATCACCTGTTTAATTAAGTTTTGGGTTCACTGCTAATACTGTTGTCGTTTTCTTGTAACTTTTCGAGTTATTCTTTATAATCTACTGAATTTCCGAACTTGGTGTATACTGAGAATATATATTATATTTCTTTTGTAACAGGTATTTTTTTATTCATCTTATCGTGTTATGTCATATTAATTAAGAACGGCTTCCGTTTTAGTAATAGTAGTTTAAGCAATAAAAATATTAAAAATATTCATTGTTCGTTTTTGTTCGGTAGGTGAAAAATACAGTTTTGTGTGTTAAATAGAACCGGAACCCTGGAGGAGTTTTTTGAATTTTTTTTTTTATATGGGAGTTGCTTTATTATTTACCTTGCTTATAATATACAAGGTTTATATTTCAAAAAGTGGATTTTTCTGCTATTAAATATCTTAAAATTTATCTAAACTATTGGGATCAGGAGGGATATATTAATGTGGGACCCTGGAGGAGTGCTTTTCACTCGTTGGCTATATCAAGAAAAAAACCTAAAAAAGATAATCGAGTGATAAGTCCGGTGCGTAGTATAGTGATAGGCTAGTTGAACCAGAAGCTAAAGACGAATATGAGTCTTATCCTAATGTTTTTAATTTCAATTTCTTACAAAAATAATACATTTTTATTCCAAATCGTTGATGGCAATGTAATAATTGCTAATTATAAAAATATGTATGTTCATGCAGAAAATTTACAAATAAAAAACAAATACAAAATGCAGTTAGTGAAAGAATAACGTGTGCTTCTATTTATTTTGCATCAGTAAGCACATGTAAGCATTTTTTTTTCTGATTTGAAAAGGCACATATTATTTTTATATGGTCTTTTTATTCACATGTTGTTATTTCAATTGTTTTGGTTTTTATAAATATAATACTCGAGAAATATATTTAGTTTATTTAGTTCGGTTCAGAGCTGAAATAAGGTTTTTATTGAAAAATAAAATTAAGCATAAATTAGTACACAGTTACACTAAAAAAAAAAATACTTGACATTTAAAATTGCAAGAAAATATACCCACTAGCTTTACAAGATGAAAAAATAACTGTTCTAAAGCTACACATATAAATACATTTATAGATGTAAAAATATAAATATATTTTAATAACAAAAAAAAAATACAGAAACAGAAAATTTAAAAATGTATAATAAAGTTTAAAAAGTTAGAAACAAAAATAAAAAACATCAAACTTGATAAATAAAATAAAATTAATGAAATAATTTAAAAAATTGGCCAACTAACTAACAATTTAATTCCAAATTCTAAAATTAAATTAAATACGACTATAAAAACAGAAAGAAATAAATGAATGAAAAATAAACTTGATTCTTGAAGGCAGAATGAAATTAATATTCTGAGGACCTCTTCCAGCTGACTTCTTTCTATTCTGAGTAGCCACTCTTTTAATGAATAATATTAAAACAATTTGATTACTTTTAAACAAATTATTATTATTATTTAATGAGTAAGAAAAAAAAAGTATAGACTTAAAATTGAACGAAATAAAAATAATGGATAAATAAAAAACAAGGTAAATATATTAATGTATGCTTCTTTTCAAAAGCATCTACTAATTTAAGCAACCAGATAAACATCGAATTGATTCCCTCCATAATTTGTACTGTGAATTCATCAATTCCTTATTGTTCTGTGTTCGTAACACGTAGAAGAGATTAATTCAGAATTCGTAATAAGAGGGTTGTGGAGAAGCGATCAGCTATCAATGTTGACGTTTCTAGAAACGAGAGCCATCAATAGGATCGCTTGATATTGGCTTTAATTTGCAACTCCTTGACTCCTGACTTTCTGAGAGGGAGGTGTCGTGGAATGTTAATTAAAAGAGCTTTCTTCCTGTATTCCCTACTTTCCTGATCGATAAGGTAAATCGGTAGTTCTGTAATAGACGAAACGGAAATTTTACTCTAAAATTTATGCAAAAAATCTGGAATTATAGAATATATTAATATGAAAACGAAAAATTTCGATTTGAATATTTTTTATTTCGATCTAAATTTGTTGCAAGAAGGGAATGTGGAAGTCAAGGCATTTACAGGGCTTATGACCTGTCTGTCGTTGACGGGTTTAAGTGGCCACTTTACACACTGGGTAACATTCACCTTTTTGTGTGTCAAGTGGCCACTGAAACCAACCAATGACAGGTCATAAGCCCAGTAAATGCCAAGACGTCCGTATTCCCTTCTCAAAAATGTTTTTCCTCTCTGTTGCTATGAATTTAGATATAAATACCGTTTTAGGGAATCCAGTCTGTCTACAAACATTTGGACATACTCAAAACACTGTTGATTTTTATTCAACTTTCCTAGATCAGACTTTTTACATTCACAAATCATTTCATAGTTTAAGCATACTCATCACTTTAATATTTTTTTGCGTTTTTAAATATGAACCTACTTTGGTTTGTTCAGGAAAAAATAATCAGGAAATATACGTAGAGACGAATTCCTTAAGATTTGTAGAAACCTAATTTTAGAATAACATTTCGATTCTAATGTTGCTACAATTTTTCCGCAAATTTAATGAAACGCTAAATTAAATCAAAAGCTAAGTTAAATCAAAAGATAAATAAACTAATTAAAACAAAAGCTTGATAAATATCCATAGAATATTAAACGTGTAGAATAAAGTTCAAATACGTTGAATCACGGGACATAACTTTAGGCACAAACTTACGATTATAAAAATTAATTTAATAAAAACATTACTTACATTACCTTAATTCAGTTTTATTAAAGAGAAAATAAAACCAATTTAATTGCGTTTAAGTACAAAAGCGCACACTGTATGACCTAATCTATGACGTTTTCATTAAAAAAATGCTTAATCTTTTTTTTCTCCTTAGTTTAAGATTTCGTGTCTTTAAAATTCATCAAGTTTACAGCTTTTCTAAAACCCTTTTAGCTGATATTTAAGAAATTCACACACTAACTATAAATTAATGTATCAAAACATTTTAATACTCCTATATTACATAAACCTATTATTTTATGAAGTATATCCTTTCTAAGCTGTCGATACCTTTCAGTGTTGGGGTTAACTCCGGGGTGACTCTTTGTCTAATTGGTCCGAAAAGTGTCCGTTGGGAGGCGGGCTCATTGAAATCAATCTAACATTTAATAATAAGAACTCCTTTATAATTTACTTTTGAACAACATCGCATTTGTTAACCAAATGTAGCGTAGTTTGATTATCTGTTATATGAAGGTAAGACGATCAATTTAACGCTTCCGGTGCCGGTCAAGGAAGAATGAAATATTTCAATTGAAAAAATCTTTGAATCAAAATTTTTATCCCATTTTGCCAGCAATTTAACCAAGAACCCCAAAACTGGTAGGCAAACGCACTAACCACCGCTAAAAGAGGAGGACCTACCTCCACACGGCCTATTCAGGATTTTCATCTGAAAGCAGCCATCGTGTCAAAAAGACTAATTCTGGTTTCTTGTTCTATTTCACAAATAGAAGTGTATTCTTCACCTGGATAAAGAATTACAAAAAAATCAAACACTATTTGAATTAAATAAAAAAAAACTCAGCTTTATAACTAAATCAAATACAAAATGGTAATGTTAAAAGTTTAAGTTCCTCATGGAAAAAATATATTTCTTTAAAATTGTATCTCAATAATTTGCATTACCTACTAATAAGCTAGGGCTTCTACAATATTATTTCGCGGAGTGGACTGTATTTTAATTTTAATGAATTTAGTGAATATTCTCGATATGCGGAATGCACTGTCAATCGGTCACAACCCCAATAACTGAGATGTACTAGGAATGGAGGCCACTAACCTGGTTCGTTCTTGATAGAATTACTGTGGCCCGACTGGTCACTTGCGAGCGGCACCAATACAGGGACAGGCTTACAATCTGGAGCTTAGCAATGGTGGTTGGTTTGGAATAAAATCTATGATGCGGCACATGTTCAACAAAATAAACGCGCAATTCACGACACGAGGTCTTATTGTGGCGGATGATCAAAGGATACTAAGATGGGAAGTAAACAGTGGTTGTGGGTAAAAGGATGTAGAAGTTGTGACAACACTTGAACAATGCATACTCACATAATTTGTAAGCAAGCTGTATATTCAAGTAATCGTTTCATTAAATAAGACTATATTGAAAGCATACATTATTTGACATATTCCTGTCTGCATAAAAGAATCGTGAAATAAAACAACGGTGATTTTACTTCTTTGTGTAATAAAAAAATCTTAAAAATAAACTTTTGTTAATCCATCAAAACTCTTCCAATTAAAATATTTACAGAAGTTTCCAAAAAAATATGCCCGGTATTAAAATTAATTCAACGAAAGAAACTCCGACTTCAGAAGTATCTGTATCGAAAAAAGTTTTCAAAAATTATCTCGACAATGCAGATCTTGAAAAATAAGAAAACGGTTAGAAATTACTGAGGATACGGTCATTATTCAAATGATCGAATCGTTCACGGAACGACAGACTGCCCGAAGGCTTTTTAACTCCTTCGCGTAAATATTCATAACTTAAAGTAACTCATTTTGCATTATTTTGCCATCGAAACTCCCTGATAGCAACATGCAAATGCGCCCTTTATTGAGAATCCGTAATTCCACTTCAAAACTTTGCCGAATTTTTCCCAAGAAATGTACAGCAAAAAACAAATAAAGGGTAAGACGCCGATTGGAATTTATGCGCCCCGGATAATTAGATAATTCATTCGTTGATTTTTCTTCGGCAATGTTGGGAAGGAAAAACTTTGATTCAAGTGAAAGAAGCAGTCAGATGTGAGGAAGGGTTGAAGAAAATTTCGGGTGGGAGGAGAATATGGAGTGGGGAGACTGAGAAGCAGCATCAGCAAACCATTACTCAGCGCTAATTCTTCTGATTACACTTTAGCTATGGGGCAGTCAGGAGGAAACTGGGACCAAACCACCACATATCACGAGGATTTTATACCTAATACTACATTCGTATGTTTACGTTTGAGTATGCAGGTATCTACTTGAAAAAGTTAAACTGAAAGATTTTAAAGAAAAATTAAGGAGCGACCTATATATTACAATATAGATTTCGAAAAGAAAATATATCAACACAGGTTTCCTTTTTAATACCATAATTCTGCCTATCTTTAAACATCCATATTCTTCAATTCTTTCATCTGTTGACTTGCATAAAGTAAAAGAGCTTAAACATTCAATGTCAATGATTTTAATCTGACTAAATTATTTCCTCTTCTAGATAACCCCTGAAAACATTTTGAATTTTTTACTTCTTATACCAGTTGGTTAAATCGATATATTGAGTATGTCCAAACGTTTGCAGAAAAACGCGTTAATATATCTTTTCAAGGGATAAACAACAGTATGTAGAATAACAATTATTCATTAATTGGTAAGTAAGAAGTATATATTCTTATAATATATTACGAAATACAATTTCAATATTTCATTTTTAAATTTAAGGTTCGTTAATTTAGATAAAGTAAAAAGTACATACGTTTTGTATTTTTTTTAAATGTATGTGTTTACTCCAGGGCATTATTAAACATTTGGTGACATGCATTTCACTTACGGGGGTTGAATTTAACTACAACTGATAAACACAAAAGTAAAATCATAAGGGTGTCAGTTGTTTTATTATTTGATTGACAAAAATTGTTTTTGACCAATTTAAAGAGCATGTCCAAATCTATGAAGACAATTTATCCTCGACGGAATTCATTAAGATTGACACAAAGATCGAAACCATTTTTTACTTTAAAAAATTGATAGAATTGAAGAATTATGGATGCTTTAACACAAGCAAACCGAAGATGTTACACTGTGTGCAAAATGACTACGTCAACTAGTCAATGACAGATTCATTATCATCATCATCATAAGCTCGACAGCCCTGGGTGGGCCTTGGCTGAATCTAAGAGTCTTCTCCACTCTTGTCGGTGTACTGCCCTTCCTTTTCAGTTCCTTACTTCCAGCATTGTCATTTCTTCTCTGATGCAGTCCATCTATCGCATTTTGGGCCTTCTTGATCTTCGTTGTCCTTGTGGCTCAGAGATAGTTGGGCGTTTTATGGGGTTTTCGTCGTCCAGTCTAATTATATGACCAGCCCACCTCAAACGTCCCACCTTGATGGAGTTGATAACATTGAGCGCCACCGAGAACGATCATCGATTGATGGAGTTGATTACCTTAGCATACACAAAGCAATACAATATGATACATTGCCGCTGTCAATCCAAATGTTTTTATTTTTCGTTTTCTGTTATTTTGTCTTGAATGCCAAAGTTATGGGTTTAAGTGTTTAATAATTTATTTTCTATTGAATGCCACTGGATTTTCTTGTTTTGTGTTGCTTATACGCAAGTGTTTTGCATTTTGTTTTTATAATGATTTTTTTTACGCTTCGTTAACACTAGAGAACCAGCGCATAAAGTTTTATGAATTTACTATAGAGTCGGTCAAAATAGTACTCGATTTTTTATTGTTTCGTATATTTTAAAAATAAAAAAGACGCTAATTATAAAATATGCCTTTATTTAAAAATAATGATCACATTATCTTTAAATTTAAAGTTTTGACATAGAGACATATTAAACATAACCTCCAATTCTATGAACATGGTTAAAAACAGTATAGTAAGTAAGTTAGTAGTTATCACGCGACATTGTTCTTGGACTTTGCAACAATGACGATTGGACTCATAAAGGTAATAAACCAAAATCGGTGACCGAACATCCCATTTCCAAGACAAACAAAAACGATTTTTTTTCCGAGTATCCTACATGACACGTAAGGCTACTAAATACAGGGGTCAAATTTTGGGTAGGTAGATCGATATGTAACAATGGGACTCGTAGGCCACGGTATAAATATCTACGCACTAAAGTGACATATCTTCATTATGACGTTATAGCTGAAGATAAATTCTCCAGAGTGATTACGAAGATACACTACCGACTCCCACTTTAATTTTTTTGGTACGTACATCGGTTTGTAACGACGCCGACGGGTCTATCACCTCACAGTACTCAAAATCTACTGATGAAATGTGATTAAAATGGTGAACAACCGAGCAGTTTTCCTTTAATTACATTTTATTTTTAAATAATTCTGAGGTGGCCAGTTTTTTTCTTAAAATCCCATTAAAAATCTGCACGAGAAATAGGTATTTTTTTAAGTCGAATTGGATTCTGACATAACTGTTAGTTTTAAATCCTAACGGCCTGATCCAGCGGCTAGACTGGCTAGATGCTGCTCTATTAACATATAAGAAGATTTATCTGTAAAAACGTTGCCAGCATAAAAAAAAATAGTTATTATATTTTTCCATCTGTTTTACTATCTTCCTCAGTGTATATGTCGAGATGTCGAAAGAGTCGGCATTGTAATACCTCGTTAGATAGATACAAACAAAAGTTAAGTACACCGTCTTGGTAATTGTCAAAAGTCATATGAAAATCATGTTCAAGCGAGCATTTTTTGCTTGAATTGGGATTTATTGGTGTTTATAATCGCTTTTAAGTGGCAATTTTTTTATCACAGAAGCCGATTTAAAATTTAAATCATCATCATTCCCTTTTCGCACCTAATGGTGCATAGGGCACTACATCGGTGCATCGATTGCAGCGTATCTTGATCAATTTTGTTACATGAAGGTAAGATGATCAGTCTTACGCTTCAGGTACCAGTCCCGGGACTATGAAATATTCTAGTGCAAAAACACCCTTTTAAATAAATATTTCATATCAACCATGTCAGGAATCGAACCCGAGACCTCTTGCATGGTACGCAAACGCGCTGACCATTACGCCACGAGGCCGACTTAAATATAAATAAGAACTATTTACAACAAAATTTAATTTAAAAGTAACGCGGAATAAAATTTCGGCGTCATTCATTGGTTGGATTCGATCATATGACGTCGAGATGACAAGTAGGTATAACATACCGAAGTAGATAGTACAGCATTTAAATATGCTGTCTCGGTATGTACAGATGAAGATAGCCTTTATAATCGCGGTCCTGGATTAATTTGGTAGTTCGCGCGAGTACTGTAATAATGAATAAATAAAAAATAAAAATATTTATGTATTTGTCACAACTAATCTTTACTTGATCTCTAATAAACGCTTCTAAAGTTTACGTATATGTCATTATAATACATATAACATACGGTTTAGGGAAAAAAATCTCCCTTTTTTCTTAAATCATTCTTCTCTCTCCCTTTTCCAGCAAGTGCTTGTGGTATGAATTGAAGTATTGGCACAAGATAAAGTAGAAGGAGGATCGCCCATTTATTACTGAACATGTAACCAATTCTGTGAATTAGAACGATAGATGTGAATCAAATTGAACAGGGGTTCGGTAGAATGGAGACGTATTGTCATGTTACTTAAACCATATGAAATTATTGGAACGATTGTCGGAATATGCCCTAAGCTTAAAAAAAATATATTTGTGATGGGTCGTTATGATTATATTTTTTTGCATCACAACAAGCTAAGAAGACGAACGGTGATGGTGAATTACAGCGGAGAGCATTTTTAACAAAAATAATTTATTTCCAAATTCATTAACTCATTCAAACTACGAGGACACAAGTCTCGACTCCATGGGATTTAAGTCATGTGTCGAGTTGGGCCGATTATTATTTTATTAAATTCAGAGAGGTCACAATTAAATAATTGTTGTTGTAGACAGACGATTAGAATCGAGAATTTAGAAATCAGGTGAGAGTGTAAATCTGAGTCAAGTATAATAGATAAGATTAAGAAAGGATCTCTGAGATGGTTTGGTCACGTAGAACGAATGGACGACGAAAGAATGGTAAAACAAGTATATATGGCAAAAATGAACGGCAACGTGACACAAGGACGACCAAGGAAGACGTTGCATGATCAGATAAATCAAAATCTTAAGTCTGGTCATGTCAAAAGCAGACAGAACCAAAGGGAATGTATGACAAGATGTATGAATGTGGGAGAGGCTAGGATTGTATGCCAGGATAGACGTGTGTGGCGGTCCATTCTCTCTGCCTACCCCTACGGGAAAATGGCGTGATGGTAGTAGTAGTAGTTGTAAACCACCGGGTATATAAGCGTTTTAGTTATCACCCACGGACGGCCGTTTAATTCATATATTTTATTCCAATTTAATTTCCTCTTCTCTTCTGGTTTCAATCCTCTGGATTGGTTTGCAGCAAAGTTCTGCATCTCCTCTGCCACTCAGGTCTGTCCTGTGCGGTTCTCTTTAGGTGGTTCATAAGGAAGGCACCCCCTGTAGTTTGTTACCTCAGACGTTCTCTCTTACCTCGTGTGAGAGATCTTCGTGATGCACTATGTGACCAATCCATCTAGCGTATCTTTTGGAAATGCTCTTAAGCAGGTGCCTTCCTACTTTGATTCTACCAAGAACCTCGTCATTCGTGATGCGATCTCTTCAGGACGTTCCCAGAATTCTTTTATGTGATCACATCTTGAAAGCCTCTAGTCTCTTTTTATCTCTTTTAGATAGACACCATGTCTCGTAGCCGTACATAAGGATACGTAGATTACATAGATTCATACATACATTAAGATTAGATTGAGGTCTTGACAAGGAGCTTGCTTAGTTTCAGGTCTACACTATTTGATTTAAAAAAGTTTTTTGCTAAACGCAAGTCTAAGCAGTCAACTGCGCTCTTTGACCGATCATTTTAGTTGATCCTTTTCTCAAGACAGATAAACTCCTTCGCATTTTTAATGGAACTTCTGTCATCATTATTTTCATTTGATGCTTAATTTTCTTCGTTGATTCTCATGTTATTTTTATTAATTTAATTTATTAAAAGAAAACAACAAAAAAAAAAACAATATTTACAAATAAACCAAAATTATAGGCCAATTACAGTTTTCTACATATAGGTAAATACAATGAAAAAAAGCGTACCTGTGAAAAGCCACTCCGTATAATTCCACTTGTAAAAAAATAAAATATAACAATAATAATGAAAAGGAACACATGAAAACGTTTTTTTTTGTTCACTCTTGCCTTAAAAAAAACTTTTCGTCAGCGTTATATTGACTTTCCAGGATATTCTCCATATTTCAAAACGTTTCCTTAACTTCCTCTTCGCTTTCGGCAATCAAAGGAATGTCCCCAGCAAACCTAATCATGTTTTAAATTTGTCCATGAATTGTAACACCTTCCTTATGGTTCATTTGCTCTCTTAGTTTGTCAACCACATACTTAATGTATGAATTTAAAAAGTACTAGTGATAAAGATCACTCTTGTCTTACTCCTTGCCTTATACTGGTTTATTTTTCATCATTACTACATCTGATTATGGCGGCTTCGTTTTTGTAAAGTACATAGATTATTTGTCCATCTCTGTATTTCACATCTATTTTTCTTATTATTTTAAAATGTTTACTCTATTTCACTCTATCAAAGACCTTTTTTCTGTCTACGAATGCAATGTATGTGTTTTGGATTCTTTTGATTCTATTTCCTTTTATTATGCGAAATAAAAGAATTGCTTCTTTAGTTTTTACTCCCCTTCTAAATTCATACTGATTTTTAAGAATGTTATCCACTTTTGGTTCAATTCTCTTCAAAAAATATCTCAATCTCAGTATATAGAGGCATGAGATACAAGGCTAATAGTTTTATGTTGTTCGCATTTTATCATGCTAGCTTATAGTCTTCGGGTATCGTTCCCGTCTTATATATCAATTGGGCCATCTTAAACAGAGCATCCATTGCTCCTTTTCCTGCTGGTTTAATAAACTCAGCTGGTACTTCATCGATTCCTTGTGCTTTTCCGTCTTTAAGATTTTGCAATGGAATGTTGAATTCTTCTCTAGTTATTGGGTCCACCCTGGTCATTAGCGTCCACTTCAGTTTCTTTTTCAATCAAATTTTCAAGGTCAGTATAATGATTTTTAACATTGTATTGTTTCCAGGTATATTTTCTATCTGTCTCCTATTTGATTATTGTAGTATTTTTCAATCCTGTCCTTTTATTGCATTGCCTCTTCCGATGCTTATCTCGGAGAAGCCTCAAAATGTAATATTAAATCTAAGGTTATTAACATTTTTAAAGACTTAAATAAAAATTTACGAAAAACCAGCGGTGATTAATATGCTTAATTATACAATGACATTAATATATAAACAAATAATAAGGAAAAATATGGCACTATGAATTCAATCAAATGAAGAAAAAAAGATTTTGCACGTTTCAAGCATTTTAGTTTCTATAAAAACCGAAGATTTTCCCTGTTGAAATTAAAGAAAATTATTTTATTGAAATTGGCAGTCAATTTGTATGATTTATTAATGAATCATACAAGCGTCACAAGCGCAATTCTAGTAAAAAAAAATGCCAAATAAAACAAAAAAAAATACAGATCTACAATTTTAAAGAATCAAATACTTTCCAGAAACCAGAAAAATGTAATATAATGAATCATTATTATTCTTAATTATATCGACACCAAATGTTAAAAGTTAGTGCGTTCGTGTGCCTATTGCAGATTATCTCCATCATTTGTAACATCAAGGCCGGGTTTGTTAAAATTAATTAGATAAAAAATATTACTTTAATTTGATGAAAAGGAATTTCCCATTGCCGCCATCTGTAGACAGCTTTATCCTTTCATTCTATTCTTGCTGAGTATTTTAATTGGAGGACGCCCAGGTGGTAACGGGCCGGTTTGATTTGTAGCCATAGCTAATTGAA
This sequence comes from Micrasema longulum, assembly GCF_059751315.1. Classification (NCBI taxonomy): domain Eukaryota; kingdom Metazoa; phylum Arthropoda; class Insecta; order Trichoptera; family Brachycentridae; genus Micrasema; species Micrasema longulum. Next base: position 855,164 of record NW_028277544.1, read on the forward strand.
ATCAGCTCGCCATTCTATCTTGTCCTCCCTTGCAATGTTCGCCCGTCACCATCAGAACAACCGTGACACCTAATCTATGGAGGACGATCCCGAATTCGATAGCTTACTGTTTATCCAGCACTAGTTCACTGAAATTACAATTAACGGCTTTTATTTAACGAGAAAAATTTAAGTCATTTTTTATTGAATCAATTATGAATTTATTTACTCCTATACCTACCGAAATTAGACAACCGCGAATTTATTTTTTGACTACTGGTATCCCCAAATACGTCTCACATATTTTTTAAATACAAAAAAAAAACAAACAATTTTTTTTTCATCATCTGGAATTTATTCTGGACTAAAAAAGTGAGAATAAATAATTGTTAGTTATGGTGGCTAAGTTATGTTTTTAATGAAACAAAAACGCAAATTGAATTATGTTTATTTTGACGGGAAATATTTTTTAAAGTTTAAATAAACTTTTTTCAATGCAATACGCGCCAAATCTTTTTATTTGTTTCTTCAAGTATTTGATTATTCTATAGTTATCTATTTTGTTTATTAATATAGTTATCATTTAAAATTGGTACCTGCGTAGGTATTAAAAAAAATCACATTATTTTACATTTTTAAAGACAAATTAAATACTTTTACTTTTTCATTATCATTAATAACTCAAGTGCATGGCCATAGTGCAGAGCGTTTGCGTTTGCGGCATGGGAAGGAAAAAGTTTGAAGTTAAATAATTGTTAAAAAATAGGTGGCTATTTTGATGAAAATGCAACTATTATTTTACACATTTTTTTTTTAGTAGATTTACAATCTTTATACACATTTTACAAACACATAAATTAACAAAATTTTATAAGCAGAATCTCTTTTATTATGCGAAAAATGTAAATAAGTAAATATGACCGTGGTTTTTAATTTATTTGAAATACTAAGAATATTTCTTATAGAAGAAAACCTAGAAAACCTTACAAGTACATTTACCAGGTTCTAAAAAGCAATTTGATATCCAATTCTTTCAAAGATCCCCATTTCGCCGTTTAGTCTTTACAAAGAAGAGGCACAGTTGCCATGAAATCGTTTCCGTTTTTAATTACGCTGGAAAATACAACGTGAGGAAAGTATTTCATAAATAAGGACATATGACACTACTAAAGCTGGTCCGTTAATCCTGATTTATACTAATATTGTGCCACGTTTTTCAGGAATATTAAGAAGGTCCCCCTAATCCTCCGTGGCCCGTACTTAGCAGTATGTGGTCATAACTCAGGGTAGAACATTTTTCACAGAGTTGCGAGTTTGCGTTTTATCATCTTTCCGGAATTAAAATGCTTTAAAGGGTGGTCATCCTAGTTACGAAACGTCATTAAAGATCATCGCCACAAAAGGGTTACTTTATACCGAGGGCTCTTTTTAGCCGAGGTCCCTACAAATGTTAAATGTTCTTAACCGTTACGATAATTCCATTTGATATATTATACATGTAACAAAAATTATAAATTTTTTAATAAAATTTTGCGGGCGTTAAAGTTTTTGTAAAGAATTTATTTATTTATTTATTCATTCAAAATTACAAAATTAAATATTTATGAACTTATTAAGGCTTTTTAGGCTATGCCCGTGTCAATCCATAATAAATAACTATAGAAATACATACTAAAATTAATTAGATCAAATTATAATGACATAGAATGACAATCTAGAAAAAAAGGTAAATGTAATAAATAATCCAATTCCAAAGTATACAATGCAAAAAAGATAACCAGAAATAATTTTTAAAATATAAATTATACCAATTAAGAATCACAGATAATCAAATAAACAAAATAGTGGTATCATTAAAATCAACAAATAATAGTAAAATATAGTAGTATTAAAAAAAAAAAAGAATAAGCGTTAATGTATTATATTTCATGTAATGAGATTATATTATAGAATAATTTATTGATTATTTATTTATTTAGCGACTATACAGTGCATTAAGTTAGAGAAAATACATTGCATTTTCTATACAAAGTATAATTAGACAAACACAGAACTAAACGTTGTAAGAAAAGCCTGAAACATAATTATAATATATATATATATATATCCTTAGAACCCTAACACACTTTAATTTGATTATCTTTTTTTAATTACTTTTCTTTCCTTAATTATGTTCTTGACTCCTTCCTAACTCATTAACTGTTCGCACATTTCTCTTCACGTAATGTGCATATCAAAAGTATTTTTCGTTAATAAGTTAACATGTACAAGCTCTATAGACTGCTGAAATCTAGAAAAACTTACATCAACACAGTCCAGACCCTGTTTCGAGATTACAATACTACACAATCGGGACATTGTTTGTACTGTGCTGATCGAAAAACAGCACATTATTATTTCGCAACCGGGGGATCAGAACATTGAATGCCACTCGTTTCAGTAAAGATGATAGATCAATCGAGTTTTTTAATAAACTAAACATGGATATTGAATCAATGTTATTTCTGTGTTTTTGTAGCATTAAGATTTTTGATATCGATTCCATATCTCCATAAGTCTAGTTTCCCCTGTCGAGGCCAATAATCATGTCTGCATGTAATTTCAGAATATCGTTTTACCAATTGATGTATAAGTTTTACAATGTATTATTATCTCCGTATGTTTTTGTTTAATTTTCTTCCTTTTTTAAATGGGCTTAGCTTCTTCAATCATGTCACTCTAAGGATATGCAGTGAAAATAGACCGCCAAACGCTCGGCATCCGACTTAAGTGATTGATTTGCAAAAAAATGTTAAGTACATGATTAATTTTAAGATTATTATGATTGCCTGTACGACATATATACATACATTTAAAGTTCGTTCGGGAATGAATTATTAATAATAACGTAATTTTGATTATAAAAGTATACAAACTTGTCCAAAAATAATAATAAACGCTGCATTGCGATTCATAGAGTGAAAATGACATACAGCACAATAACTTTAAAAACCTATCGACAGTCACTTATTATTATTATTTTTTAATATTTTATTTTGCTGTCTTTGTAGTATGTTTGGTATGAAAACCAAAGGCAATATTTTTTTTATTATTGCATCCATCACACGAGTAACCAATCCACTGTAGGTTCCAGGACAGGCCTTAAAAAACATGGCGTCGCGGAATCTTCCAGAGATTTGGGCCGTAAACACGTCCGTTGGTGGGGGCGACAGATTTTAATGTTATTTCAAGTCACAAATTGTTTAAATAGCGCCATTGCTCACGGCGTGAGACGTTAAATGGAACTCATTAGAATGGGAACCCGCTCCCCCGACTTTGTGGCAGGTCCCCTTTCTTGGAATGTCTGGGAAAAAGGATTTGGGGAAAGGGGCTCGCTTTCTGAACCGAAGCCGTACGTTTTTCACGGTCACAATCTGACATTTTGTCCGTCACCTTTGATTTCATCGCTATTTTCATTATATTTCTCTCCGAATTGTTATAAAAAGTCTGCCCCAAGAAAATTATTTATTGACGACATATTGTAATAAAAATGAGTCAATTATTATATTTTGACATCTAAATTGTATTAGTAATAATAAGCATTAAATTTTAACTTTTAAATTTTTGTCTTGGTAAATAGATAAACCCTGTTAGTAAATGCGTAAAATTAAAAAAAAAAGAAAAATATCCATAACTTCTTATAATTATTATTTTATTATTATGCACATCATTTTCATTTCTTATCTTTTTACACGTTCTATTCTTTTTCATTTGTTGTCTTGAGTGTAAACAATTTCTTGAGTCTGCACAGGTGTCCTACACTAATATACAAAGAAATTGCCATTGTATTTTGTACATACTGTTTGTTTAGCTAATAAAATAAATAAATAGTATTCCAATTCCTAATGAAATATTTTTTATATTCAAAGCATTAACTTTGTGGTCAAACATTTTGATAAATGTTAGTAAATTGGTATTTAACCGTCTTCTCGTCAGGACATTCACTACACCAACATGCAAATACTAAAATGCGCATTCGACTTTACCATCACCGTAGAATACAAAGTATTCACATGGTGGTGTTTGCATCCCCTTTAACTCTGCATGTGATTTACGCATTTTTTCGTGAATTCTTTGTACGGTGATGGTAAAGGTGAATGTGAATTTTAGTATTTGCATTTTGGTGTAGTGAGTGTCCTGACGAAGAGACGGGTACTCACAAAACCGGTAGGCATAAAAAAATGTTCGGTGGTTAAATACAAATATTAACTGACATTAATTAATAAAGAAAAAATAATATTTTCAGGCGTTGCCTAGTATATAGGTGAAATAATTCAATTAGATGAATCTCACCCGCATAAATAAAGGTTTCAGCTCTTTAACTTCACAAACATCAACAGATGAAAGAATTGAAGGAATATAGATGTTCGAATATAGGCAGAATGGTGAATGTTACACAGTGTGTAACGTGGCCACTTAAACCAGCCATTGACAGGTCATAAGCCCTGTAGATGCCTAGACTTCTATATTACCTTCTCTTTAATGTTCTTCATCTCTGTTGTAGTATGTTAAAATAACATTAATTAAATAAATATTATTTAAACAATAAAGTTTTATATAATGATGTTATGATCACGTTTCAAAATATTTGTAATGGTTTTAAATATTAATGACCGACCGAAACAAGATTTTCATCCGAAAACGAAGCCTAATTTCGGCTTCTGTTTTAGTTTTGGCCGAAACCAAAGCCAAACCCGAAACTTATTTGAATAACTCAAAAGTCAATAATGTTTTGAGAACGTCCAAATGTTCATAGACAGGCTGGATTTTCTCCCAAGGGAGTTATTTAGATTTAAATTTGAAGCAACAGAGAGGAAAAACATTTTTGAGATGGAAATATGCAAGTCTAGGCATTTACAGGGCTTATGTCCTGTCATTGGCTGGTTGGAGTGACCACTTTACATACTGTGTAACATTCACCATTCTGCCCATGTTTGAACATCCACACTTCCTTTCAGGACTTCCGACTTGTCATTGGCTGGTTTAAATGTCACTTAATAAATTTGTAAAAGTCATTTCAACCTTAGAAGTTCAATAAAATAAGTGTTAAATAAAATATACACTAAAATAAAAGGCATAATTTTAATTGTTCGTTGTTAAAACATATATAATTATATTATCAAAGTTTTTCAATGTAACCCCGCTATAGGAACTTTAACTTATTATAATGAAATTACAAAAATATTTATATAAAGCCGAGCACGAGCCGTAAGATGCATCCGAGTACAGCCGAACGCAATTCGACACATCCCGACCGCAGGTTTCTGTTGAGCTGAAGTTTCATCCAATTTTTGGCCGAAACCGAAACCACGGTCAAAGTCGGGTCGTTTTACTGGCCGAAACTGGCCGAAACCAAAAGCCAAAACTTCGGTCGGTAACTAATAATTATACTGTGTTTTAAATATATTAAGCCAAAAAAGAAAAACCATTGTTCATAAATTCACTCTATTTCTAGCACCAAGACGAAAACCTAGCATCAACCTATTTAAAATCTAGCATTCTAGTCAAGACCTATCGACTAATCTATAAACCGACCCATCAAACAACCTAACAACCAACTTTATTAACCATACGAAATATAAAAACCTAATCCTCATTTCCCAAACAATCCCCAAATCCCATTTGCCACGAGCATATTTATAGCGATTAAAATCTTCAATTTATTAATTAGAAAAAAAATTAGGACCGTATGTTGCATTCGACGAGAATACATTTACAAAAAAATGGAAGGAAGTAATTTTTTTGTATTTAATATTTTTTTTTTTTTAATGTTTACAAACAACATTCATTTTTTATGCATCCCAATCAGATTATTTCCTTAAATTCCTTACAATTTCTACGCATTTATTTATTTTTAATGGATTTTTGGTAGCACTAAAATAATATTAACTGATATTCAATACATTTTTAAAAAGAGCATTTTAAAAAAAAGTGCACCGCTGGTGGTGAGAGAAATTTAACCATATACAAGTATCTAGATAGGTACCAATGAGACTATAATATTTAAGTTTATCCGAACGGTTTTTACACGCTTTCACGATACAGGTATTTTGGTTTCGAATAAAATGTAAAGCTCACGCCAATACCCGGCTAGTGGTTAAAAAACGGCTAAATATGCGTTGGACTAAATATAGTTTCACAAATTAGGAGTTCGATAATGTCCTAAAAAGACAACACGTGTCACATTATACACTTTCGTATATTTCAAAAATAAAAGTATAACTAAATCCAATAAAAATATTTTATTTTGCATACCCTACCAATTTTTTAAATGGAATTCTATAAATTATCTGCATACACAATAAGCAAACCAATTTATTTTATAAAATGTTGTTTTTAGCGTTAGACTGGTTAATATGACACCATATTAGATCAAAATAAATAAGATGTACTTTCAACAAATTTAATGATTTGATCAAAATCTGGGAATACTTAAATAAATAAGAAGATTCATCAAATATACTATATATAATTTACAAGTATATATTTTGAGAGTTGGTTTTCTAATTCCAGAGCATAAAGAGCTTTGAATTTCTGAATAGCAAACAACTATTATAAATCACAAGCGAAAATTCCGTGTGTGAATTTAAAGTCAATCCATTATTGAAAAGTTCCCTAATGTGTATTGTAAGGGAACGTTTATATCGTCAGTCCAAATATTGGTGATATATAGCGGCTAAAGTGTTCTCGCATTTCCCGCCGAGAGTTTACAAGTTTAACAAGATATGCACACAATGGCGGCCCCGTGGCAGGCACATTAGAGCCCAACAATAATAAGACGAAAACCAAGCAGTAACTATTAGAGGTAAACTATGCTCTTTAAGTAGTTAAGTCGCGAGGTACACACGAAAACGTTTACCAACTATTCTGCCAAGTCTTTAACTGCTATTCCGCTCATAAAGGTTCTCAGCGTGCCTTCATTTATCTGGCCGATTTACCTACCCCGGTTTATATCGTAATCTAAACGCTAAACAATGAAATCGGCGCACTAAATCACGCGAAATCTGCAAACTTGAAACCCAGCCCGACTGTACGGAATTATTATAAGATGTGTATGTGAGAATACACGTAAATCGGCCTTTCTTAGGAGTTATTCGGGCCACTGACTTGACTCTGAAAACAGTTCCGAGTACATAAACCGACCGACCTCTGCTGCCTTTTCCTACACCCGCATTCCGCTGATTTCCTCACACACACATCCCCTCGCACTTTCTTCCAACTTTGTTTTCCACGTACTGATTTTGATTGTATTTGGCTTATAGTTTTCTAAAGGGAGATTTAATGCGAGTTCATTTTGTGTGTAAATAATTAGGGCAATTTTCTTTAACATTCCCTAACTACATTTACGATCTTAACGCGCATATAAGCATTGGTAGAAAACCAAATTCATTATTATTCATTTTAAAAAATCTACCGCAGTCCAAATGTTTCCGAACAAATACTGTTTAATTGCACCGAGGCATTTTGAACAATACTTAGAGTTTTACTACATAATATTTTATGATTTATTCAAATATGCGATGCGACAAAAATGAACATAATATTACTCAGTAATATTTTTATGTACAATATTTTTATAGAACCCAACCGTTAATTCAAACATTAGAGAGGTAAGTGCCATTAACCCTGCCAGGAATCGAACGGAGGTAAACGCGCTAACCATCACACGACGAGGCGTATTTATCTCCACACGATTTTCTTTTACAGGATTTGTCGAATTGAGTCAAAAACAATTATGCAGATCTTCAATTCTGTTTCTATTTCACACAAATAACTGTATTCTTTATCCGTCCGGGCAGGGTAAAAAATACTTGTGCAATATTTTTGGCATTTGCTTACATAACTTCGATGTACGCCGCGTTGTGTTACGTGAAAATATTATTCCAGGTCCATTACTTTGCTTTTTAAGACTACGGTTTTTTATGTGCTAATTACAATAAACCATGTTATTATTTATCACTCTAAGCGTCTGACAATGATGGCATTCGATATTTTTGTATCGGAAACCCGCGGTGCAGAATAACTTCAATGATTGTTTTTCGATACGACGAGCTCGAGACAAGGAAGTAAGAAGAAGCATCGCCTAATATGAGCATGAAACTTTGGTTGGAGTTATTGAAGTTAAGGGTTGCTTCTTACCTAATATATAGATCGTGTACATCTTCTTGCCGATCCCTTCTATCTGTACTCGTCGGTAGAACGGTAGAGGGAGGGCCCCCGACGCCGTCGGTTCATTCTTGGTTGCTTCTCGTGGTACGTAATTATATATATCAAATTTATGTGCAAACTTTAAATCTTTGCCTTGAGTTTATGTTCATAATGGCCGCGTTATTAGTTCGATTTGTGGCGTTACGCTGTAAGATGAAATATTGTTGTTTTATGTCGCCGTTACTGGCTCGGGGAGGCCGCGGAGGGGGACCGAGGAGCTAGAAAGAGTTGAGGAAATTTCGCGAAGGATAGCCAATTAATGACTATTGAATCTTGGCTTTGGGGACCGCGAGGAAACTTTCTCTGTGGCGGAGTGCACTGTCACGCTTCTGGAGTTTTATTTTCGTTTGATTAACTTTCAATTCAGGATTGCGAATACTTTTATGGAGATTAATCAAGTGGGAGGAATTCTCAGCGATCTTTAATGAACTTAACTTACCTGACACATTTTTTCCTCTTCGAATTCTAGCCATAAATCATCATAATTACGTTCTAATTAATTTTTTTTCATTAAAAAAAATTACCAAAAATGAGTATGAAAAAAGTCGTAGGTAAGTCTTTGGATTCCAGATCTGTTTAATGTATTTTTCATGCACTTTTTCAAAACATTTTGAAGTAAATTTTTGACGTACTTTTATTTGGCAGGCTTTTTTTAATGAAGAAAGAAACATGTTTTCATATATATATTATTTTAACTTTGTATAGTGCCAGTAATCTTATATGAGTGAAAATTCTTGGCACCTTACCAAAACTCAAAACACTAAACTTCTTAGCTTTGAGAATAGTGCTTGGGAAAAATACGAGGTGGCTCGATTTTATAAACAATAATGAAAACTGAAAACGTAAACAGCATCATCTTATAACGAGCGTTTTGAGGGTGCGGAATAGGACCTGGCTCAGACGTGTGCTGCGAATGCCCCAAAAGAGCCTTAACCCATGTTGCATCTTCTAAGAGAGCTGCTGACTGGCGATAAAGAGCTCTTGGAGGCGTCAAGTGATGTCCACATCTTAAATAATTGCAGTTTGAGTAGGCATGAGTGGTGGAAAAAGTGTTTTTTTCTACCAGCAATCATTGGGCGAGTCTGCTTCTTTTGTCTTTAAAACGGATTCGGGTATCTGGTGGATGCTTTTAATAGTGATGTCCACATGCTCCAATTAGGAGCAGATGTGAAAAAATAAGAAAATAAAATATTTTTAAAAATTTCATTAATTTATGCATAAAAATAATTCAATTGAATTACTTTTTGGAGGTAAAAAAACTCATTTTGTTTCGTGAAGTACATGAAAATTAGATTTTTTATGACAATAATGCAACAAAATTGTCGAAAAATTCTGTATTGCAATTATAAATTGATTAATTTTAGCTATGCATTTTCATTGATATTAGACTTAGACCAAAGAAGAAATGAATATGGGTTTAAAAAAGTAAATACCACATTTTGAAAAAGTAATTATTTGAAATACCCAGTTTATAAAAATGTCTTGCAAATATTACGAAAAATTTTGGAATCAAAGGTTGGGAATCTTTGGCAACGTCACGTACGTCTCAGATACGATGTATGGTTTATAAGAAGCAACTGCCGTTATGCGGTGTTCCCCAAACTTGGTCCCTCTTGCCCGCTACTAATGTCTATAGTTTGTGACCAATAATTGATTTTATTACTTGCGAAACTGTCCCGTTTCTTAGAGCCCATGATGGCGAGACCCTTCTACCATAAATAAACACAAGTCGCATTAATAATAATCGTAATAACCAACTAATGATATGGAAACTATCACTTGTGTCTTGCGGAGCGGGCGGACGATGTAGGGGCGGAAACATGGTGATTAAATTGTATAGTTTAGAGATAAATTTACACAAATAATTAAATGTAAATTTGACGATCTTTGTAGGGTATATTCAATAAACAATGCGATAGCACATTGACAGTAAAAAAGTGAATTGACCAAGGCGCCACTTATGGTGAAATGTAGGTTTACCCTATGTAAAACCACGTATGTTATATTACTGGGTTTTCGTAGATAATCCTGTCTTTTCATAGTCCAGTGTAGATTTTTAGTCAATTTTCGTTTCCTATGTATATTAGTATACCTGGAATATGTCCATATACCTACTATTTATTTTCTTAAACTGAACAGTTTGGTTAGCTAGGAAGAAATTGCCTCAAGGCAATATGCCCGCCATTATATAAATATATAATGTTGAATAAATAAATGCATATGACTCATCTTATAATTACGAGACACTGATTCAGTACAGAAATCTTTTGGTTTAATGGCTCCTAGAATTTAAAATAAAGTTTTAGATATTTTATTCACCCAACATGATGTAACTACTATTCAAAAAATAAAATAACCCAGTGGCTTATTAAGATAAGAAGAAAAAAAACTGAAAGCTTATTAAACTACATTGCAAGGTAAGTTATATCAATATTATCCAAGACAATTAAAACACTATACAATACAATGACAAGAAAGATAAATTTTATATATACATATATATATATATATAAATGTATGTATGTGTATGTAAGGGTGCGTATGTATATGTGTGTGTATATATATGTATGAATATTTGTATGGGTATGTGTATTTATACATTTATGTATGTATATATCCATGTATATGTGTGTATGGTGTATGTATGTCTGTATGTGTATGCATGCTTATAAGGATTTACACGTGTGTGTGTATGTATATAGAGATATATAAATAAACATATTTTTACATTAGTCTGCCTTAGCACGGGTCTTTTCCTACTAGGCTTTGCTTCATAATATATATATTTTTTAAATTAAAAAAAATATCACACCTTATTGTTCTGGATTATTCCTTGGATGGTTAGATTTAGATTAGATTGTAGTCATAATGAAAGAACCTGGTTTATTGAATTTGAACAAAATACAAATATACACAAGGTTTTTATTAATACTTATGGTTTAGAAAGAAATGCTTAGAATATGAAAGTGTGATTCATGACAATACGAATTTTATATTCTTATTACAAGTACGTAAATGATTTGTATCATAATTTATAAAATAATAATAATTAGCGTAGACAGGAGAAGGGAGAGGTAAACAATAAGTATTCAAGTGTTTTTGAAAATGTTAACTAATTTCAATATTATAAAAGCTGGGCAGTGGGCAAGGCTTAAATTAGGCGTGACTTTTTATTTATATTTACTACTGACACTTTGAAACATTAACATTGACTACTGAAATTAAACTGTCGCATTTGAGGTTAAAAAGGTAAAGGACTCGTGTCAAGAGGGACAGAAAAAAAACCACCGTAATAATGTAAAATTAATAAGTGTTTGATAATTATTATGCCAGGCGGTTCTGGTGAAATCACCAAAAATAAATATCATTTTTCTCGACTCTTAATAATTCTGAGCTGTATTTCAACACTGGAATTGGGCGTCATGCCCTCTTGTGGTGCAAACAAATACCATATGGTTTTTATTTTACATGAAAATGAATTTATACTAGTAAAAACTAGTTTTGAGAAAATGTGGGTTTCATATTATGCAAAATGTTTACCTTAAGCCTGTTGTCATACTGGATTTTTAAAGTTATCGATTTTGCAAAAAACAGGAAAAAAGGTCGAACCAAAAAAGAGCAAAATTTTAATTAATTTAATTTTAATTATTAAGTACGAGTTTATTAGCAGTAAAAGATATAATATAAAATAATTTGAAGGAAAAACATAAAATAAAACTAATAAAGAGATATCCACAAATATACGATAAATATAAATGTATTTTTTTAAATGAAAATGAAATATTTGCGTTCTTATGATTTACTCAAATATTTAATTTTGAGGGCCATTTTCAACGAGTTGTAAATAACTCACTACAAAAAAATGGAAATCAAGTTGTGATATAGTAGGATTCAAACCACTGACCTTTGAGCCGTGAGTCCGAGTCGTGAGTACTAGCAACGGGACTACATCCGATTCGTATAAACAAATGAGTGCGTGTGTTTGCATGTGTGTATTTGTGTGAGGGTGGGTATGAGGACGTGTGAGAAGGTACGTGTGTGTGTACATATGTAATAAGAATCAATTAAATATTTTAAGAATAGAGTGCATTAGTATTTGTTAACATAAAAATAATCTACCTATAAGAAATTCAAAGAATTCTAAAACAGAGCAGAGTATATAAGTTGAAATATCTCAAAAGACTTGTAGACATTTTATATGCTTTAACATTATTTTTGACCATCGCATCGTTATTTTCTTCTTTCTTTTACTGCCACGGCGAGTAATGGAATGATGGTTACTAATAGCGTCCTTTTCGTTTTTGATTTATAACACGATTTAAATTGTAGATATTATAAAACGCCTCCACGACGCAAGCAAAAAGCAGGTAAATTCTTAATCCAAGCCATAAATAAAATGTAGAATTAATGTTAATGTCTCAACATTTACTTAAGTGCAAGGCGGTTAACGATAATTCAAATATGATGACGTGTTTTAGTACGCGGAGCCTGTCCTGGCCTTAATCCATTATGGGAGGCTATTTCATTACACTCTTCTGGGGACACCTTTGTGGAATGCTTAGCGCTTATTTCACTTTTGTGATTGTTTTAACCTGAAGCACTTATTTTAAAATGGGCTTTCAGCGACGAATCATAAATAATTTATAGCGCCATTATTTAAAATTCAACGGCAAAGATACTTTAAATATATCAACTAAGGCGGTGTTTCAGTTTGCCCGTGACATTTTATTTTGGTTAAAGATGATATTTTTTTGTTCATTCAAATGCTAACAGTTAATATACGTAACATTAAGAACAGGATGTATGTATATAGTATTAAAAAAAATCCTACGTGCCTACCCCGTAGATGTATATACAGTAATTAACTCAAATTATCCGAATTAATGGGTGCCAGATTACTCGTATATTGCTTCTAAAATAATAATACAGCGAATTGGAATCACTGAAAAACCTACTTAAACATGTCCAGCAAAGTTAATTGTACAATTTCATACTAATATGTACTGATGATATTTTTATTATTTTTCTTCTAAAAATATTTATATATATTTTTTGCTACTTCTGTGTAAAATACATGTCTGTCTTTATTTGTACATATGTATGTTAAACATGTAAAAGCCTAAAAGGCGTTTAATTAAATAAATAAATAAAATAAAATAAAATGAAATGAAATAAAATAAAATAAAATAAAATAAAATAAAATGAAATGAAATAAAATAAAATAAAATAAAATTAAGCAAAATTAAATAATGTAAATTAAAATAAAATAAAATAAAAAATAAAATAATAAAAAATAAAATAAAATAAAATAAAATAAAATAAAATAAAATTTAAAATATGAACATTCATTTAATATTTCCTGAAAACGACTCGGATATTTGGTAATCCGGACGACTGGAGTTCGGATAAACGGAGTTCTACTTTATTGATTTATTAAGTTAACTAGTACATACATGTATTCCACACTAAATCATTTCAAACAAATTATGCTCAGTTCTCTCCGTTAGTTCGATTTCACCTGAATGCCAATAAATTTAACCATCTTTTTGATATATTTAATACTTCGCCTGCTTTAATTAAATCATAAATTATGTCAAGTACAAAATAATAAGTTTCCAGTTAAATCAAGGTTTAAATTAGTAGTGAAGGGAGTGCCCTTGCTACTAAATTATTATAGTGACGAAATAACCTTTCTATATTTGTTTTTATAAGTATGTGTATGTGCTTTTAATTTCATTATTTTTCTTTATTCTTTCAGACATATTAAATTACACTTTGTAACAAGTAAATTACGAACTTTTGAATGACTTCTACCCTATCTTCTTAAACATGTTTTTATCAAATTAATTTTATAACTTTTGTATAACTGCTACCTATTTTTGTTTATGAACTTTATTATGTAAGCAAATTTGTATTGTAAAGCCCTATAAGCGTTAAATGTATGTATAAAAAAAATATACAAATTCCTAGAGACGTTCATGTACATATATAATATACAAACATAATTTTAAAAATACACAATACAAATGTTTTAGTATAAAAACTAAGAAAGAAACTAATTTTACATACAATTTAGCGTAAGTAACCAAGCACATATTTTTCCATGATCCACTTTTTGTACGTTTTTTTAAGGTTTAATTTGTAAAAACACACTGACATAATATCATAAATGAAAACATTAAAAACATTTTTAAAAAAAAAACCTTCTTATGCGTTCTTGTGATTTATCCGAATATTTCGATTTCAAAAGCATTTTCTTTTGGTCATAAATAACCGTGTTAGAAAATGGGAAACGAGTTTCGGTAGGGTAGGATTCGACACCTTGGACCTCCTGTTTGTCAACAGATGGAAGTGTTAAAGAAATGTGCACGTTTAAACATAGGCAGTATGGTAAATGTTACACAATATATAAAGTGGCAAATTAAACCGGCCGATTATAAGCCCTGTGAATGCCTGGACTTCTATTTTTTCTTCTCAAAAATGTTTTCCTTATCTGTTGCAATAAATTTCAAGAAATAATTATCACTTAAAGTTAAAGTTTGAAGCATACGTGCTTCAGGCCAAAATAGAGATCAAGTTTCCTCTCATAAATCTTAGTAGGGAGAGCGAGCCAGGCCTAAATTGTTATTAAGACGGCTGGCTCAGCAGTCCTCTGGGGTAATTAGAAGAGATTTGACTGTGCATGTAATGTATGAATAGGACGGCTTCTCTGAGCTTCTACCCCGCGCTGGATGTCTGTCCTCGGTACCTTTCATACGGGACATTAAACAGGGAGATATCGTTATCGGCGCGGTAGGAGCCCCCCTAAAAGGTGTAAGTTTTCAGGACTTAATGTATCCAGAAGGTTTTTCTTCATTAGCCGTATATTATGTTTGGACGCTAATTGTTTATGGGCTCGGTGCAACAGTAATTATGTAGTGAAAACTCTGATTAAATTACGGGTTTAAAAAAAAAAAATTATTACAAATACATATTCATTATATGGGTTTCATGAGTGGAAGAGATAGATCAATCATTTGCTTTACGAAACAAGTCAAAAATTTCTTGCTAAAAATCAAAAGCTTTTCTGCGCATTTGTCGATGTGCAAACAGCGTTTGATAGAATTGACTGAGAAAAATTATGGAATGTGTTATTGGAGTATGGAGTGAGCGGAAATCTGACACAGGCTATTGCTTATTTGTATTAAGATAGCACAACATGTGTCAGGGTATATGGATGGAGTTAAACGGGAATGTGTGATGTCACCATGGCTGTTCAACGTATATATCGAAACTGTATGGAATAACTGAAAGCCTTAAGAATGGGAGCAAAAATGGGTAATTTAACTGTCAATTGTCTTTTGTATGCTTATAATGCCGTGCTTCTTGCTAATAACAAAGAGGAACTGCAATTCTTGGTAACAAAAGTTTTCGATGTATGCAAGGGAAGCGATTTGCTGATGAATGTCGATAAATCGAACGAAATGGTTTTTAAAAGAAATGAAAGTATGAGGTTATACTAAAACAGGTAGAAGAATTTATGTTTTTGGGAAGTATGTTTACTAGGAGTGAAATGACTGAGAAAGATATTGAAAGGAGGGTGAGTTGAATCCAGTCCTTGTCTACAAAAATTTGGGCAAACTCAAAATATTGTTGAAGAATTAATTAGTTTACTATACCTTGATGAAGAAGCGTATAGAGCTTTGGAAACCGGTCGGTATAAAAAAATAGGCAGTTTAAGCAAAGATGTTTCAAATGTATTTTATTATAAAATAAGTTTAATGCTTTTTTATCTCCAATAACAAATATGAAAAAAACATACAATGTCCATCCATTAGTTTGCATCCATCATTGCACCAATTCGCTTTTGAACCCTTTTCTCAAATATAACAAAACAGTTAAAATATAATATAATACGTATATTTTTCAAAATCAGTAGATATTTTCGCTCATATTAATGACCTGAAAATATTCATTTTGGAATCGTCTTCATACTAGTCGTAAAGAACTGTCCTAGTAAATAGAAAGTTGCATAAGAGCATGGTTTGAAACTCGACCTCTGCTCTAAATAGTGAGTTCGCGGAACCGCAATCCGATTCACTATATTTATTTGTAAAAATAAGAATCAAAATGAACCCAGAGTTAATCAATCGCTATTCTAAACAAACAGGTGATCAAATTTGAATTCAAACATTGGAATTTCAACCCTTTATATATTAAATGTATTAAAGCACCTTGAATACCTCGTGTATACCCATACATTCTTCGAACCTGGAATACTTATTAAGTAAGAAGTAAAGTCTATCTGGGATGTTCTGATCTCAGGAGACGAGGGTTTGAAGACTCCGAGCTTAGTCTGCGGCTTGACCCTTCGTTCATGATGCCTTTGATTTAATGGCAAACTCATTTTATAGGGAGATTTGCCAACTTTGACATGGGCCTAATGTACCCATGTGTATAGATAATCACACATTCCTATTAGGTACCATACAGTTACATAATAATGCTAACGGTCTTCTGTGTTCTACAATAATTTTTTTGAGACTGTAAAAATACTGTTTAAAGAATTTTGTGAAATATTTGTTAGTTAAAAGAAAGAATTTTCTTCTGATAGAATTGAGGCTAACCAAAAAAATTGCATCAAACTCTTGCATTTTGAGATGAGCCCATACAAGTAAACATCACCGTCATCATACCATTTTCCGTATATGGCGCTGCACTGGTTAACCAATCACAGCTTAGTTCGAACATCTGTTACACGCAGGTAAGGGGATAGTTTTACGCTTCAGGTGCCAGTCGAGGAATAATGAAATTTTATACTTGTATAAATCTTTTAAATCAATATTTTAAGTCCACACTGCCAGGAATCAAACTCAGGACCGTGAGAATGATAGGCGAACGCGCCAACCACTAAACAACGAGGTTCACTCAATTTTCTTATTCAGGATTTTTACCTTGAAGTAGGCATCGACTCTAAAACACTCATTTAGGGTTCCAGTTGACCTTTATTTTATTGTATTAATTATCAAATAAACATATTTTTAATCTATTCGTCAATATTTTTAAACAAATAACAGTATTTTTGTAAATTTATGTTTTATAACAGCAAAAAGTTTAAAGCATAATAAAGCTGGTAGAAATACAATATGATTATTAATACACTATTTTTATTTTATAGAAAAACATTTGTAAGCATTCAGCAAAGTTTAAAAAAAGTTCTCTAACATAATATGTTTATTATTTTAATATTTATGAATCATTTCATCATACAAGAAAATTATTGTCAAACTACATTGTCAACATGTTTTGAGTATGTCCAAATACTTGCAGACTGGCTGGATTTCCTCCCTAGGAAGTTATTCATTTCTAAATTTGTTACAACAGAGAGGGAAAACATTTTTGATAAGGAAATATAGAAGTTTAGGAAAAAAATGTTTTCCCTCTCTGTTGCAACAAATTTAAACTACATGGTTTTGAAACCTGTTCATAATTTTGTAAAATGCTAGTTACTTCAGTTAAGTCTATTCAGTCAAAATTATTTATGCCTACTTAACATTCACGATTTAAAAAAAAATCTGTTTGTGGTTCTGTGACTAGCGGAATCACCAATCGAAGGTCCGAGGTTCGCAGTTCAGTAAGGTAAAAGAACTTTCAAATATTTAGTACCTAGAATTTTTAATTTATTGCCGAAAGAACTTAAATTTAGCTCACAATGTAACAAGAGCAAAATAAGAGAGTGGCCACTAGATCAAAAGTTTGTATATGAATAGTAGCCAGTGTGTAAATATTTTAATTTATCATATATTTTCTTGTATTTAAAAAAAAAAAAAATATATATAATTTGAAAACTGTAAAATGTAAAATTACATGTATTTAATACATAATAAGAAGGTGCATAGGGCACTGCAACGGTACACCTTCTGCAGCGTTTCTCGATCATTTTTTTACTTGAAGGTAAGATGATCAGTCTTACACTTCAGGTACCAGTCCAGGGACTATGAAATACTCTAATGTAAAAACACCCTTTTAAATGAATATTTCATATCAACCATGTCAGGAATCGAACCCGAGACCTCTTGCATGGTACGCAAACACGCTGACCATTATACCACGAGGCCGAATGTTATTTACAAGTCATCGAAAATGGTTCTTTGAATTGAAATATTTGGGTAAATCATAAAAATGCAAATTAAAAAAAAAACATTTAATTTAATACATAAAATTGAGTTTAGGCAACCTCGTACACTTATCGTAAGTAAGTAAAATGTTAAAATACTGTTTTCGTACAGATTCTTCTTTGTTTACACGATAGTGTATACCTACAGTCATCAAATCCCTAAAATAATGTCTTTGAGAATAAGTCCCAAGGAAATGTTCGTTGCTCCCCTATCGACAATACATTATGCAGTTTAGTATTATCATACGTTACGGGGGCTCCAGCAGAGGGGCGGAGGGGTAGAAAGGGGGTCCTGGCTGACCAGGGGGGCGTGATCCCCCGAGACCAACTCACGAGATAGTCCAGAGATTTACAAACTTTATGCTTATTTAAATATGTATTTTTAATATTCAAAGCTTTAACTTTGTGGACGTACCCGTCTCTTCATCAGGTCATCAATTAAACCAACATGAAAACTAACATGCAAAACCCACTATACACCTTCACCATAGTTGTTGCACTAAAATATAAAACCAACACGCCATGCATTTTAATAAGCAAATGCACTGATTAGGACAAACATGCACTGATTAAATTATGAAAATATTATCTTGGTTTAATTGGTGTCCTGACGAAGAGACGGGTACGTCTCGAAACAGGTAGACATATAAAAGTCAGTAAGTAGTTATATACAAATATTTAATAACATTTTGTCAAATATGTAATTTGATTTAAATTTTGCACCCCATTGCCGGATTTTAAACACAAAAAAAAAAAAAAAAAAATTATATCCATTATAAAAGATGTTTAAATCAGCTCTGATGAAATATTTTCTTCTTCTTCTCTTTTCCTCAAATTTTATTCCTCTTTCCCTGATCAATACTAGTATCGACATTTTTTTATTTACGTACACATTTAATTTTGATTTTTATTCACATACGTATTTCTTTTTTCATCTCCCACAAAAGCCTCATCCAGGAAAAGTTAGAATATTTGGAAGTATTAGAAGATTAAGGTTGTCACCATCGCATAGAATGAAATGTTTTGGTGATTGAGGAACCACCAATGGAGACAAATGAGCGTCAGTGTGATTTTTGTGACTCACATCTTGCAGACAGTTAGTAGTAAAGAATTACTAACCCAGTTATATTTTGTTTTGTATGTCTATGTGTGTGTTACGTTTTCTTATCAGCCAGATTCTCTCCACTGCTGGGTACAGGCTTCTTCTAAATTTTTATACATTTTTTTGTCCCGGACACTCTGTTTCCACCCATATCCCACAAGTTTAACGATGTCGCTAGTCCATCTCCTCTGTGGTCTCTCTACTTGCTTATCATTTTCGAAGGAGGTCAAATTTAGTATTACTAATGGTTTGTTTTTGTTCTAAAAAAAAATTCATAAATATAAAGTTTTTGTGAAAAACACGCATGTAAGTAAGCATTAAGTAATTGCGGTAAAGAAAATAAATGTTAAAAAGTCATTCTAAAAATATTTTGCATTTATTTTTTAAAAAGCTTTCATTCCTTAGGTTTTGAGAAGCGATGGAATAAACACACGATATAAGGGCCGGCGCAGGTGCTCAGGGAAGATTGTCAAAAGCGGAAGTGAGATTGGCGCGTGTGACACTTTTCCGAAACACCGAATTATTTTTCCTATCCGCGGGAAGATGCTATCTCAAGATGGCGAATTAAATATGCATGTAAGGATGTTGATTAAGAATTCGGCGGTGCATTGATTTCCCACAAACACGTTTTCGAGATAAACATGTGTAAGGCAGAGAATGCGAAAATATGTGGGCCGGAAATGTGTGATATCATTTAAGAACTGAATTTCATTAAATGCATGTATATTTTTAATTCAAGGCAATGATTTCTCAAATTTAATATGGAGCCATTCCCAGGTAGTTAGTAAGTCAATGGTGAAAAATGGAAACAAAACTTTGGTAGTTAGGTAGTTCGGACCTTCGATCTGTGAGTCCGCAACTGTGGTATAGGAGACATAAAGGCTACCAATTCTTCTTAGTCGTTCCCTTCATAACTGAGGATCATGACCCCTCCGGGCTGTTCAGACAATTCTTTTCAGCCCTACCTTCACTGCGTCGCAGCACTCCAACCACCGGTCGCTGTTCTTAACTGATCAGTCTATCGTGTAGAGTCCCACCTACCGGTTTTGATTTTCCTTTCCACGCCATCGACCACAACCAGTCGCTCCAGGCTATCCTCAGTGGCGCTCGCAAAGAATTAGAGAATGCGAATTAGGCAAACATAAGCCGTCAAGGTTTAACTTTCATTATCTTTTGTAAACTTAAAACTGAAACCTTTTTTAACACGGCGGATACGTTCCAAATAGTACCGTGTAAAAAAAGATACTAAAAAAGATACAACGGTGGACAGGTTTTTCTTGTAAAATATTAATTTCCGGATTTAAAAAAAAAAAATTGATCAATATTTATTACACATTAATTTTAATTTAAAATATAGCATGTCAAGAAAATACTTTTAAAAATCGTAACTAAAATATTGTTCAGACTAACGCTTAACCTATACCTACCTACCCGTCCTTCCTATTTCCTAGCGCACTCCATGTAACAATAATTTTACGCGTGAGTGCCGGAATTTTTATTTTATTATTAGTACTAATCTAACATCAAACAAGTAAAGTGCTCAACTAATTTTTCCACAAGCGAGCTGTGTCTGCGTCTTTTTAGACCGCCAGCTCCATACAAGCTGTGCCAGCGTCTCACGACCGTCAGCTTCACCAGCCAGGGTTCCAGCACACGTTACGCCTCATCATCAGCAGGTTAGTGGAGTTGAGCAATCTTCCATCATCAACAATACAGTCCACTTACTAAATTTTCCTCCTTCTAGGACGAGATATTCTTAACACTTTATCCAATCCTCAAAAAATATTAACCATTACTTTCTTATAATATACAAACTATACGCTTGGCAAGTAAATAAACGATGTAGGTAATCCAAAAACGGTAATTATTATATGAGTATCACGCATTGTTAAATTAACCGAATTAAAAAAAAAAAAAAAAATTGTACTGTTTTATTTCGGAACCGTCTAAAAAGAGTTTCCGGTGTACTATGTATTTTACAAGAAACTTAGGATTGCTAAAACCCTCTGAGCTAACATGTATAAAAAATAAAATAAAATTACTGCTGGACCATAACTCGTTCATTTTACCTTTGTGCAACAGATTATCGAAATACGTACCATTTGGTTTACAAATGCAGTTCCCTATGTCCCACTGTATACAGTAAAGGGAATGATGATGATGATGCTTTATCCGCTTGAACAAGGACAGAATATCATGTAATGTTATTTTTCAAATCGTACTTATTCTTGGACTACGCCCGACATTTTAGTTAGAGTTGATTTTCTTAATGACTAATTTTTTGCACAATTTTCTTGGGCGTCTCTTGCACTCCCCGTGGGGGCCTACGCAACTTCTCAGCGCCCATTATTTGTGACGATCTGATGGGCGGCTTAAGCCGTCTCATAAACATGCCTTCAATATCGGCGGTGTAATCTGCTGGATTTGGCAATCGTGAGGGTGGTGGCCAATTTATATTCATTTCTCCCCAATCTGGGCCTCGCCATCTGGACAGTATTACGAGTAAACGATGGACGGGTGCCTCTAATCCACTACCTTGTCAAGGTAGGGATATTGGTAACTGCTTGGTATACATGAAATTATATAAAATAAACGCCTGCATTAAATCAATCAAACAGGTTATAGTTTCGTGATAGTGTGGCGGACTCCGAATCGGTAACATAATAATTAATTTTATAATACCAAATTAATCTGGACACTTTTATGAATAACTTTAACTTTTTTGAAAATTAACCTATAAGCGCTGATTACCGTGATTCCGATAAGTAATTAATTATTTATTACAAAAAGTTAAATATTGTTATATTTATTTTACCGTAACAATGTTAAAAAAAAACTAACATGCTTAAGTATGTTGTACTATATAAAGGTCCATGTGTATATTTCTAATAACACATTTTTGTGGAAAATTCTTCAGGATAAAGAATTCATAGAATTAAAATACAAATGAGATTAATAAATGATTATTTAATTTCAATAATTACGTGACTATAAATATACATACTTTCAATATTATGTGCAAAGCAATAATTATTGTGCTTTAAATTCATGAACTTTACTTGCAATAAGTAAATAATAAACGAGCTAATTAATTAAAATTAATTAATGTATTTATACAGTTTAAAATTAAAAAAAGGGTAATGGCGAAGTTTCGTTTATTGATGCAAAATACGAATGTGGTTTTTTTTCGCTGCCAGGAAACAACATCAAAGCCGTGCAGAAATTGAGTTTTTTTTTATTTGCTTACATCATTTAATTAATTTTCACATTAAAAAAAATCTAATTGCATTAATTAAATTATTTAACAAAGACACATTCTTAAAACCATTCGATTTGTATGTATTCGTAGATACAATTCCACAAGCGTAATTACAGAAATACACAAAATCTGTATTTCTGTAATTACGCTTGTGGAATTCATCATCTGACATCTACAGTTCTTACATTTTTCAATCTATTGATATTTGTGACATAAAGAGCTGAAACCTTTGTTGATATGGGTGAGATTCTGACTGAACATTTCCCCGACGCAACTAGGCCCGACTATAGTAATATTTATAAATAGCCCGACAAGGTTTAATCAAAAATATTTCGAGTTTGTCCAAGTTTTTGTAGACAAGAACTGAATAAAATTAGTTTGTTTAATGAAAAAATACACACATTTCTTTTTAAAAAAGTTTCACACGTGTACTTATTGGTGATGGTTAATCAAGATTAATTTCCAAAAGCTTTTTTGCGAAAGTTAAGGAAGGATCACGAAATATGTTTCGCCTAAATATTTCGGTATCTTAGGTATATGTGGCAACGCGCGTATCATTAATTACGTCTCTGGATTGAAACTTTCTTACAAAATTTTCTAAAATCATAGCTGTTTTAAGAAACTCCCATCTTCGCGAATTTATAGCACCAGCGCAGCGCGAGGCGTTCACGTTCGAGATAATTTTAAATCCGAATGTCACGAGAAATTCCACCGGAAACAGCAGCCGATATCTGCCGCTCGAACGAAACAAAGTTCGCTGATCCACGTTCCCCGATATAGAGTATAGAGCCAGAATTCAGCGTTCGCGTTTAGTAGAAAGACTCCTTCATTACTAACTAACGACTGAGTAAAACTTTGGCCCAGTAATCGGCCGGCGCGCCGACCGCGGGCTATCACGGCACAGCGTCTTCCTGTGTTTTAACTTGCTACGTTTGGCTTCTCCTTATAACCGTATTTCATAGAACTGAAATGTATTACTGTTCTTCGATTTTTTTGATGTAATAGCGGTTAAATTAAAGACACTCGAATTCTACCGAATAATGCAATGAGTATAATGCTCATAAGAAATATATATTCGAATGTAGAAATCATCATGATCGTAGAACTACGTCGCGTGTGATTTTCTACAACTTTACACAAGAGCGGTTTAATACATTTTTTAAAACTTTGTGTCACAACATGATTAGTACAAAAGTATACCTTTTGGTATTAGGGTTAATTACATGTGTAAATTTTTTTAAAACCTGGAATTTAAAGCCTTTTCAAGATCTAAAAAAAATATAAGACTCTATTGCATTTTTAGCCCATCCACCGTTGTTCTATGATTACACAAGAAAATTCTTAAAAAAATTGGCTTTCGCACTGTAAAGAAACAAATAAAACATAATGTAGCAGTTTTTTTTCGTCAAAATAATTAAAGGCTTAAATCAAACAAAAACAATACAATCAAATTAAAAAAAAAATATTTTTTAATAAATCTTTTCATTCATATGACCGACTCAAATAAAACAATTTTGGTGGCCATTTCAACGAGTTTTAAAAAAACTCACTATAAAAAAATGGAAATCAAGTTGCGGTAGAGTGGGGTGCGAACCTCGGACCTTTATCCATGAGTTCACGACACTAGCCACGAGAGCACAACCCAATTCAAAATTCAATTCAAATTCAATTTAACTATCAATGTTATGTTTACAAAACAAGAGATAAACATAAGATTATCAATAATAAGAAAAACAGTCTCAAAACTTATTGTACAAGGGTTTAAAACTATACAATGAGTTTATCATCATTATTCCCTTACCAAATGTTGCATTGGGCAATGCATTGGTACATCAATCGCAGTGTATTTTGATCACTTGTTACATGAAGGTAAGATGATGGTAGGCTAACGCGCTGACCACGAGGCCGGCGAATCTTACGAATCAAAACGATGATCTACCAGAAGAAATAAAAGAAGTTAGAAAAAATGCATTCTTGATATTTTTTTATATAAATCGTTGTGTTATTTAAAGTTAATATTAGTTTCAAAGATGTTATAAACTAACTTTATAAAGCAAAGTAATAAACAAAGAACAGAAATCTGAATAAAAAATTGACCGTTTATTTACTTCGTGAATAATGTACACGTTTCATATGCTAATTTTAAATCATGGGTAAGTAATTCGCAAGACAATATATAAGTGTGAATTGTACAATACTGGTAGTATGCGCGCTCATATTCTCAATTTAAAAAGTTTGAACCAATCAGTCCCATGGTATTTTTGCAAACATGCCGATCAAAAATCCATGGTTCGAACCCCGCTCTCCCAAAACTAGAAACAGAATTCCCATTTCTCTATTACACGTTATTTACGAAACTGGTTTCAGAACTAAAATATTTTGGTAACGACTTCTCATTAGATTTTTAAATTTCTACATGGAATTTGAATTTGCACAGAATCTGAACAACAGGATAACAATTGGATAAATATAACGATGTTTGCAATCATCTAAAACATTTCAGTTTCTTAGTGAACATTCTTACATAATTAGAGGCACTGTATGGCGAACCCAACATTGCACAATTCTTCAAAATAAGAAGATTACAATGGTTTGGCCATGTGCAAAGAATGAATGATAACCGTACCTTAAAAAAGATTCTTTATACCACTCCGGAAGGCAGACGACGCAGAGGCAGACCAAAATTAAGATGGCTGGATAATGTGGAAAGTGACATTAGAGCGATTGGCCTGACGAACTGGAGAAGAGCCGCAGGGTGCAGGGACGAATGGAGACAGATTCTGGAGGAGACCAGGGCCCACAACGGGCTATAGCGCCACTGATGATGAGTAAACAAACGTGGAAGTTCATTGTAATTAGTTATAGAAATAAAAGACGAGTGATACTTAAATCCACAAATTTGGAATAAACAGTGACCGGTTTTATCGCTTTGGCTATATCTTAGAGACTTATACCTTCACCATAAAATTTAAAAAATGACGTTTTATCAAAATTTGGCATTCGAAATCGAGATTTCAACAAAAATTGTAGCTACACTAAACTTTAGATTAGTTTTCTATCCGTATAATACAGACATTACTATGTGACGCCAAGAGACGTGTGAGAACGACTCGCGGCATCAGTAAAGTTATCCCACCCGGAAACTTCTACCGAAGATCACATGAACTTAGTTATGCAGAAAACAGCCAGTCCACAAAAAAGAAATATTGATGTTATCGGATACATTAAGGTCAATTCTATGTTTTGCTAAAAACAGCCAGGCCGCTTTCATACAAAAAACTGTTATAATCATCTTCTGAAAATAGTGTTGATCACAAAAACAACTTTTCTCAATTTGCAGAAAACCCCTACAGCACTAGAAAAACCTTACGGTACAGATGCTGATGGGAAAATCAATGCCTCCAGAAATCTAATTCTCTTAAAAACATGAAAGTGGATAAATACATAAGTATTTTGATTTCATTGATTTAAAAATACCTGTAATAAAAAAAAAGTTTTAATAAAGAATGTCACCTCAGACATTCAAAGTTTGAATGATGTATCATTCAATATTAGATCTGTTTGTTTTTTGCAAAATGCATATTTTAGCCAGTCAGCCCGACGTTAAGAAATCATCAACATTCCTTTAACACATAATGAAATTATTTTTAAAGTTGTAACATCGAATTACTTCGGTGATTCTGTACAATTAAGTACCCTAACATTACATAATGACACAACATAAATCAGAGTTTTTTCTAGGGCTGGCTGTTGTCTGCAAAACGCACATATTAGGTTATGTAGTCAGCCAGATTTTTTAAACTAGTCATAATAATTATTTTTTTAAAAATATTTAGGAAAAACCGATGAATGCATTATTTATCATTTGAAAGGTAAAAAAAATTTCAATGCATTCCATTGTGTAGATTTAATCATTATTTTCAGAAAACTGCTATTATCTTAGTTTCAATTGGCTGGACTTTCTATGGCTAGTTGCTTTCTGCATAATTTACCATTAATATTATTAACCGTTGTATTTAATACATTATTGTATCCTTAAAAGTTTTTCTAATTATAAAATATTTTTAGATTGGTAATAATTATCACAACAAGATAGGTATAAGATTGGATATTTGTTTGCATAAAGTATTTATTTATTAATAATCACCACACTTAAAATTTTGAAAATAAATACAAATTCAACCATTTTTTTAGCGTTAAAAATTAATATACGTTGTTTAAATAGCAATTGAATTTAACAAATCAAAAATTTCAGCACTTCCAATTCTAATAAGTTTTAGATCAATTAAAAAAATTCAAACAAATTGCAAACACGCATTAAAACTTAAATATTCGTTATACGAACAGAGAAATCCCAAAAAATAACCGAATTTAATATGTTTTGGATTGTGGTGATAATAACATGTTATTAAAGGGCTAAAATTCTTTTTTTAAAATTGTAGAAGATATCTAAAAAAAAACCAAAACATAATTCATAAAAAAACACAAAATGATTACATTTTATCCGGTTTTTTTAAAAGATATTTTCTTGATGATTTACGACTTTATCACAATGTTGTCTAGTACCGTTTTTTATACATATATAAC
Organism: Micrasema longulum; assembly: GCF_059751315.1. NCBI lineage: Eukaryota > Metazoa > Arthropoda > Insecta > Trichoptera > Brachycentridae > Micrasema > Micrasema longulum. The sequence continues at coordinate 882,494 of NW_028277544.1, forward strand.
GGATGAAGATCTACAATTAAATGAACCGTTTGCTAACATTTGTTTATAACTCTGAGAAAAACGGCCCATGTAAAGCTCCCCTTTAAAACAAACTTTCCAAATTAAATTTATACAGTGGCAAGTCAAAAGGATTTCATTTAATTTTGAGGGGCTGAAAAGTGTTGTTCTTTATAACTTTGTAAATAAAAGAATACACAATATTTTTTCTGAAAATGATGTTACTTTTAGAGGCTGAGATTAGAAAATAATAATATTTTTCTGTAATATAAAAAACATTTTTTATAATTTTCAGCAATATTTAAAATAAACAAGTTTATTGAAATCGCAATACGATTTTAAAACTTCAGAAAGATAAAGTACTTAATCGGAATTACCATGGACTGTAAACATACCCCCAATGAACATATTGATACTATGTTTAATAAGTCTAAACTCTTAGGTTTTAAAAGCAGAACATCAGGTGACTTTATTTATATATTATAACTATGCGTCACATTTAAATGAGCTAGAACATAATTTTTACGAATCAAAAGACATAAACAATTTACATGTAGGACATGAAGGTCCAAAGTAAGATAGTTTAGAAATAAATACGATAAAAGTAATAGCGATAGAATTTTAATAAATCAGCAGATAAAATTTAAAAAACCCATTCTTATTAGTCCCCGTAAATTGTAAAAAAACATTAAATGTTTTTCATATAGTAGAATCCTCTCTTACAGTACACAGCCAACAAATGTTTCAATAATTTGTCCCACTCTGTTCCATTAAAATATTGCGTATTGTATCTCATTGAACTTTTAAATGTACCTACACTTAAGATATTATTTAGTTTTATTTAAATTACCCTTACACTGTATAATATTCATCAGTTTTGAAGATGCCCATTAGAAGCTGAAAGCGCTTATTGGTCAAACAAATAAGTGGAAGTGTACCATGTATTTTTAATAATTAACTTATTTGTAAATATAACTTATTACATCATTACAAAAGAGGTCAAAAGAACCCAACAAAATATAAACACTCGTTCAGCATCACAAATTAACTGTATTGTCCCATTTGTATCAACCGCCTTTGGTAAAAAGCAATATAATGTAATTGATCCAAAAATATTTAATGATTTATTGCCAAATATAAAAGACTCGACATGTAAACAAATTTTTAAACAAAAATAACTGCAGATATAAATAGTGTAGCGAGATTTTTTGAAAAATACATGTAAATAAAAAAAACCTTGTACTTTATATAATTGGTAAACGTATTATTTATATTTTTAGGTATTTCATTGCTTTATATTTGTTTTTTATTATAAATTATACTACATTTTTTATGTTTAAGTAACATGTATTCTTAGCACATATATATATACTTTATATTTGTATAATAACAATTTTTAATTTCTTTCATTTGATTAGTTAAACATTTATAATTAAGTAGATTTATTTATTTTTTATGTTACTGTTTTATTAGTATAATACTAGTTATGCTCTAAAAGATAAAAATCTCCATCTTAGAACAGGCTGAGCCATGTTAGATGGAGACTATCATAAACAGAGAACACTCCGTTTTCATTTTATATTAATTAGTTTTATATAGATTCCCTATTATTAAATATTTATGTTAATTTCATCCAATAAATTTATAAAATAAATAAATAAAAGTCAACAGTTGGAAAAGTTGAACATGGGTAGAATGGTGAATGTCACACAGTGTAGAGTGCCAGCCGATGACAGGTTCTAATCTCAGTAAATGCCTGGGATCTGGGATTCCATTTTCCCTCTCTGTTGCAATAAATTTAGAATGCGGTTTCACTTAAGTTAAAACTTCGTCGCCGAGTCCTGAAAAGCAGCTTTGTTCCCAGAACGAATAGTTGAATAAAGTGAGCGGTTTTGAGGTGACTCCGCGCGCAATTAAAGCCTGTTTGAATGGCACGTCAAGCAAAGTCAGATTTAGGTTTATTGGTGTTTATGTACGCCATTGGCGCCTAGTGCCCAACCCGTCGGGGTGGAGGCTAAATCAGGCAGGTAGAGGAACAATGGACCAAGTCCACAAAAACAAATAAGAAAAATAGAGATATTTGAGGCCCCTGCGAAATGGTTAAGACGTTTGCTTTACGTAAGAAGGGTTGTGAGTTTGATTTACGTTGAGATTACGAAGTTAAATGTTTTATTCTCAAGCCTAAGTGTTCTGTGCTATAATTAAACTCTGTATTAAGATCTTTTAGTCTGCTGTTAAGCGCCTACTATTTTTTTGTTAATATCGGGCAAACATTTATTTTATTAAAGAAATATGCAATAAAGAAAAAAGTACGCATAAAAAAAAATAACGATTTGGGTGAAATCCCATCAAAACATTTTTTGAGGTTTATTAAAAAATATAAATGTAAACAGAAAAAATAGTTTTATAAATATGTCACATGAAAAAGTTGTTGTATGATTTAAAAAATGGAATTCAAGTTGTGATGAGTAGGGTTCAAACAATCGATCTCGAACTTCTGATCCGAATTACTTAATGGCGTCAATGGCTTATTTTACATGACATTGTTGCACTTGTCAGAAAATGGTAAGTGGACAGACTCCATGCCGACATACTGCGTTTTCATCTTAGAGCAATATTACTCCACCCGCGAAAAGAGTCGCCCGTACGGACAAAAACCATTATATGATTATCAATCATGAAGTTAGCTGTTTTTTTACAGCAATAAAACGGGTCTTAGGTAATCAGGTCACAAATTGCAAGCACAAACCGAAACCATATGTTACACGTTTGCTGTTAAACTTAAAACCAAATAAAAAGTTGGGATAATTTTAGTTCAATGCAATAGGTTTCTCAATCGTATTATCACTCTGACGTCAAAAAAGTAAAGAAATAAGGTAATAAATTTTTTGGCATGTAATAAACATAAAAAATCATCATTACCATGTGCATTTTCCTTTCCGTACCCAGTAGTGCATAGGGCACTGCATTGGTATAACAATAATGTGGCGTATTTCGATCATCTGTTGCAAGAAGGAAAGGAGATCAGTTTTACACTTCCGGTGCCAGTCAACACAGTACAATTCAAGCCAACAACGAGTCAAACATATTAAAAATATGATCTTTGAATTACTTCACAAAAGGGGATCAGAAGCGGCCATAAATGGAATCTCAGGTCAGTCATTTTATTTTCTTTTGGTAGGCGATAATTTGCTTGTGATTGATTAGTAATTGTCAATAAATATTATTCTTATATTTGTTTATTATATAATTATCATACGCAACGTATCGCATCATCAACAAGTATGTAGGGTTAAAAAATTATAAAAATTAAAAAATAAAAGTGGAATAAAACTATAAAGTATTTTTATTATTATAAGTATGTAAGGGTTTTTAGTCACCGCACTAAGTGAAATATATATATTTTTTTTTAATTACTGATGCAAGTTATTCGTACTTTGCTTTTGTTTTATGCAAGGTTGTATCGAATATTGATATATTTATTTTGAAACTGTATGGTATACAGTATACTTAAACATTCTTCCACCGAAGATAACAACAATAAAAATAAAAGCAAAATCTGAATAAATATAATTTCACAATAAAAATAGTCGTAAATGTTTGACACTACAATTCATGAATGCGTGGATTGTACTACAAATTGAGCTTGAAAAACATAATTATTTACATAACAGTCAGAAGCAAGAACCTTTGGTAGACCAAGAATAATTGGTGTGTTAGTGGTTTATAACGTAAAATGTCAAACATTTCAAAAAAATTACAAATTCATCTATTAAATTATGTACACTTGATCCTATTATAATATATTCATAAATTTACACAATTAACATAATTACTGCCGTATGTCGAATATTTGTGGTATGCACTGTTTGCAGTGTTAAAATGTCAATAAAATCCTTAATACTAGAAAGATAAAATGATATGCCTTAACCCCATCACAAGATATACTCGAGCACATAATATATTTTATTAACTGTTATTATGAGAAGAGTTTTGTAGTTTATACCACACTAGAACCAAATATAATCAAATTATGCATGCAGAATAGTACTTATTAAAACACACAGTAAAGTTGCGTGGGTACAACAATTTATTGTACCTAGATTTTATAGTTGGTAAGGTAGATAATAAGGATGTGGAGAGACGAAGCAAAGTATTAGTTGCAAGATAAGCATAAGATTGGTACCAAAAGTGTAAGACTGATTATCTTACCTTCGTGTAGCTAAAAAATATCAAGATTCGCTGTGGCTGGTGTACCAATGCACTACTCCATGGACTATTATTTGCGGAGAGAGAATAATGATGATGATGATTATTTCAAATTTCAAAATTTGTTATATATTTCGTAAATTTTGGAACTGGGCCATTGCTACTCTAGTTGCCTCAAATAAAAGCAGTTAGGGCCGTCTTCCAGGGGTCTACAAGACCCTTTATGAGAAATAAAGGTGAATGGTATCACGCTACGTGCCTTTTACTGTTCATTTGGATTGTCATAGGGAGTTATGTAACGTGACGTAGAGAAGACTTCACCCAGCAAAACTCAACGAAGTAGCTATTTACTTGAGGAATCTAACAGGCTTTATCTGCAACTCAGAATTACCTCCCTGAGCCATATTGACTGCAATAAAAATTTACTCAAATTATTTTTCTCTCAAATTGTTATTTGTGCACGATAAACAAATATATACACAAAGATTTTTGAGAAAATAATATGGAATTAAAATCATTTTTAGAACTTTTTTAACATTTTGGTGACCTCCGTCGTGTAATGTCTAAGACGCTCGACTCACGCATGGAAGGCTCCAGGTTTGAGTCACAAGTTTGAACGGTTCGGTGAGAAAGCAAAAGAAAAAGTCATTTTCCTCAAGCTTTTGTGTTCTATGCTTTAATTTACTACTGTAATCATACAGTTGTGGTGTAAAATAAATAAATTATTTATTGATAAACTGTAAAAATTTTTTATCAATAAATTGAAGTATTAAAATTATTTAAATCAATGACTTGCGACATTTAATGACAATGTTCTTTTCAATAATGAAGTAATTAAAATGCAATTTTAAAAACGGTTGTCAATAAATAACATCATTACATTATTTTAGAAAACGCATTTCTGAAGTTTTTTAACCCTTAAAAAAAAAAATTATAAGCAAGAGAGAGGGATAAGATTCTATTTTAATAATATCAAAAAATGTTTTTGTAATGCATTGGTAAAGTTCCTCTGTGTGTGTGTTAAAGGGGGAGTTTTTATGTGTGTTGTGTGAGTGTCGGTTAGTATGTTGGTAATAGTATTGTAGGACGTTAATATTTTTGAATTTAATAGTGGTGGAGTGTAATAATATTATTTTGAAAAGCCCAAGAAAGATCTTAAAAGGTCTGCAATTTCAAATAATTGTTTTTAAAAAAGGCTGTATTTTTATTGAGGGGTCCAGCTATCGTATCGACATCAACTAAGAGTCATATTCAAACTTACCGCATTAAAAAAATAATATATATATATAACAATGTTTTATAGTTTTTTAGACAGGTATCTGAAGAAAAGATTAATAATTTTGGTTTCATATCGAAATACGTGTCAGTAGCGATTCCGATATCTTATGCACAATTACGCAGGGCCGGCTCCATGGGGGGGGGTGTATTTATTTATTAATTCAAAATTAGACTCGTTTAATTTTTTTTTTTATTTTTATTTTTTTTATTTATTTAATCCAATATAAAATACAATACAAATACATAGTTAACAAAATGTCCATACAATAGGTAGGTACATTCAATATATATATATTTTTATGGATATAGCCACTCCACTGGCCCACAGGCACGTTCCGGAGTGTCAGTGTATTTTTTATTCATACATAATTGTACATAATTTCACATCAATTGTGTAAAAATTTAAAAGAAATAAAAAAATTAAAAATTAAAACATATCTACATCAATAAAACGAAAAAGGATTTTCAGGAAACTATAATTACATTCTTATATTTAAAACATATTCCTCAGCTTCCTGTCTAGTCTTTTTAGTAATCCATGTATGTACTCTAGCTTTGAAAATATTGTTTTTCATTTTGTTCGCCAATATGTCCTTGCTTAAAAAGTTGTATAGCTTAGGGGCCAGAAACGTATAATGCCTTTGTCCGTAATTTGTTTTTTTCTTTGGGAGCAGAAGTATTGTCTTTTGTCTTTGCCTAGTGTCGTAAATTTGTTGTCCGTCATTATGTCTGTCAGGATTTTGATGGAAATTATAAGTCAACTTATTAAGGCTTTTTAGGCTGTGTCCGTGTCAAGCTATAATAATTAACAATAAAAAATACTTAGGAAAATTAATTAGATTCAAATAAAATGACATGTGATGCAATAAAATAACAACCCAGAAAAACAAGGTATAAGTAATAAATAAACCTAAATATTAAAATATAAATTATACAAGTTTAGATCCATACATTATCAAATATACAAATAATAGAATCACTGAAACCAACAAAATAAAAGTATAATAGTAAAATATAGTAGTATATAAAAAAAATAATAGTATAATTGAGATCAATAGAAAAATAATGTAATTAAAAACATAATTGAAATGATAATTGAGATATGGTTTCTAGAAACTCACTCTACGCTGAAATAAGAAATATGAGTAGTAAATAATGTGCGAAATAAGATTGAGTACTTTATTGAAAAATACATAAGGAAAAAAAAATATTTATTCAGTTTATAATAATAAAAATAATTATAAAATAAAATAATAATAATAAAATAATAATAATAATAATAATAATTTTATTATAATAATACACACATTATAATAATAAAAATGAAAAAAAAAAAATTGTACAGCATAAATTTTTAATTTTCCGCAATATTATATTTTTGCCACACTACCATTACGAAATTTCGCGTAAATAGAGGAATATCTTAATAATACGCCACTGCGCACTGGTTAGAGAAAAACCCTTCTATGATTATTAACTACGAAGCTACTGATTACAGCAGTACAACTTTAGAGTATATACAGAGATATATACTCTAAAAATACAGCGGGCCATAGATACTCGTGTCGAGAATTGCAAGCGCAAACCGAACCGTCCGTTACATGTTTGTTGTTAAACTAAAAACTGTATAAAAATTTGGAATGCTTTTGTTCTATGCAATAGAGCTAAAGGGCTTCTCAAGTTAATTATTACTCTGAGGGAAATATCGTGGTTTTTTTACAATTTTAAATTAATAAGAGTCAATGAAATAATCATATTTATAAAAACTAAGGTCGATGAAAATTATTTTTTAATTTATAATTTTACATTCCCGCAAAAAATCTGATATTCATAGTATTGGGCACGCACCTGATCCGTCACGATTTGCTTACATTTTGACCGTTTGAATGGAGAAAAAACTAATCTTGACGTGACAACTATCAAGGCCAAACATTTCGCGTTTTTATAGGGACACATTTAAAGAAAAATCAATATCGAAAAAAATATTAATGAAAACATTTCTCCATAATATCTGTATTAATTTTAAAAATACGATTAATTTTTCTCAATCAATTTCACATATTTTTATCGGTAATCGCAGTATGTGATATTTCCCTATTGTGGAAAAAACAAACAATAAATAGTGCAAATAGGGGGGTAGAGGGGCCCGTACCCTTCGTTGCCCAGGTCCCAATAATCCTATCATATAACGACGAAAAACAACATTACCTAAACTTATGCTTGTATTCACACACAAAACTCAAGGTGAGGACAGTACGTTCTCTCTCCTTTTCATTCCAACCTAGATTTTGTTCCCTATTTCCTAGTAAAAAAAATTGACTGTAATTTTGTACTTTTATTTCTTCTTCTTTGCAGTCTCAATCCTGGGGATTGGTTTGCAGCAAAGTCCTGCATCTCGTCCTCCATTGGTCTCTATTTTCTGCAGCCCTCTCCAGCTCCACATAAGAGGCGCAGTTAAAATCTTCGCACACTTGCTCTAAATATTCCCGTCGGGGGCGTCCTCTATAATTTGTCCCCTCAGCCATCCCCTCTATAATGTCATGCAAGAGACCCTCATGGCGCATTACTATATTCATGTTATTAAATGTTCTTAAGTATTTGTATATAACCACTTACCGACTTTTCTGTCGACCGGTTTCAAGACGTACCCATCTCTTCGTCAGGATACCAATTAAACTAACATGCAAAACCCACTATACACCTTCACCACAGTTGTTGCACAAAATAAATAACAAAAAAATAAAATAAAAAAAACGTAAAAAAGAAGGTAGCTCAGAAGTTCACAATACGTACTTCATTGGAATGAGGAAAAGTGGAAAGTGAATTCTTTTCTGAGTGGGATTAAATTCACTGGACATGATCGATTCACCAAAATTATTGTAAAACTTTTTAAAAGTCTTTAAATTCCTTTCAGACATACGACTATTTTTTTTTATTTTTTTTTTTTCCATACTGTTACATATTATGCATGTATTAAATTACATATTTTATACATTATATTTATTAAACATTAGAAGAGAAAAAGAGAAAAAATACATATTCTAAAAATAAACATAGCCTTAAATTTGGAAAAACTGCCTACAAAGACTTAAACGTCTGAGCGTGGGCCATTCCTTTTTTATTGTTTTTGGTGAATTTTTTGGTATACAAACACAAATATGACAATGCCATTAAAAATCATACAGAAATAACAGGAAAATGACATAAACAATGTAATTAAGACATCAAAGTTTAGAATATGCTGTTGTACGACTCTTTCACAATAGGTGTATATCTGTATCTATTTTTTGTTTACTTCTGGGGGTGCGATATATGAAAAATAATACGGGTTCCAAAATGATAAACACGACGATTGCCTGAGTGGACATTTTGTCCGCAACTTATAGTTTAATTATTCTCATATTGGATACATTAAGAGTGTGAAAATTTAATTAAGAATAACGAAATCACCTAAGCCCCCCTCAGGCCGTTAAAAGCTATTGTCTACTGCTACTGCCCTCCCCCCTGCCCCGCCACCCCCGGCCGTCCCGGCCACGGGTTGTACCCACGCTCCTGTGCGGTCTCCATCTTCCGACAAAATGTCCGAAACCATCTATTACATAAAGCTGAATAACATTTCCCCCATTCTGAATATCAAACGGAATATTAAAACAAAAACGATTACGAAATTACGACAACCTTCCAGTATGGGAAGGAGGGTGCGAGTCCCGGTTATGGACCACGTATAACTACTTATTTAAAATAGTTTATTGCTGAAATCCCAGAACAGTACAAAACTGAGTACAGCTATAATTTATTTTTTTTAATATTTTTTATTAATTTTTCACGCCCACGAGGCTTTTACATACATGAAAGTTATATAAAATATGAGTATATTAACAACATAAAATTAAAAAAAATACAACATTAAGCAACAAAAGATAGAACAGTGTTCAAAATTAAAGTTGGTATAAAAAAAAAGATGAGTATATAAACAACACAATTTAAAAAAAAATACAATATAAAGAAATAAAAGATAGGAACAGTGTTAAGATGTATAGTTGGTTTAAAAATAAAAATAAAAAGATGAGTGTTTTAACAACATTATTTAAAAAAAAAACATTATAAAGTAATAAAATATAAAACTCTGTTAAAGAACTTTAGTTGGTTTAAAAAAATAAAAATACAAAATAATCATATTTATATATTTTTTTTAAGCTAAAAAAATGCAGTTAAAGGTTTAATTGTTAATAAAAATATTAATGAACAATACACAATAATTTTTAGCAGAAATGCATAATTATGTAATTCAAAGCGTTTTGGATATCGTATACATAAACTGAATATATATATATTTTTTTCAAAAACCAATAGTACATTTTTTTGCACCAAAACAGGTCAAGAGGCCCAATTACAGAGGCGAATTACAGTATAGAACACCCAGGCTTGATAAAAATTACATTTTATTTATTAATTTTGTGTTCTCACCGAAAATCGAACCCGGAACCTTCCGTGCGTGAGTCGAGCGTCTCAACAACCGTATAATTTCCGCGCAATTATCTAGTAATACAAACGAGTATTTTCATTTAGATTTTTTAAATTGTTTATTTGTGGACATATTGTTTTTAGGGTAAATAATATTTTTTGACATAAATTTATAGTTGGGAAGGATTTGGTAGTTTTTTATGTTTTAATAACTATTTGTTGAATTTTTTTACGAACATAATTATTTATTTATTTATACATCAACGGTTCAAAGAACCTTTTACAAAAAATAATAATTTACATAAATAATAACAGCAGTGCACAATAAACATCTATTAGTTATACGTTTTCAAACAAGTAAATGCATTTTGCAATCTTTGTAGTCACTGTATTTGATTTCTAAATATATGTCTTATTTACCTGAAATTTTATTTATTAGGTACATCTACTTAAAAAAAGGTTTAAAAAATAAGTAGGTGTTACAAATAATACAGAAATGAAATTTTATGATTTAAAATTCTTTTTAAATATGTGGGTACCTACATTTTAAAGATTTAAACTACTATAAAGTTTATATTTGAAGCACTAACTTTGTGGTTATTCATTATAATAAAATAAATAAAAGAACTTTGTTTTTAACCACTAATTTTTATTTTTCACCGACCGGTTTCAAAGCAAAGAAGCTTCTTTTTTTTTTTTTTCACCGACCACGTGTAGTATTTAGTGAACATGATAGAAATAAAATAAAAAGGAATCAAATCATTAGTTACGTAAACCTTAACAAAGAAGCTTGTTTGCTTTGAAACCGGTCGGTGAAAAATAAAAATTAGTAGTTAAAAACAAAGTCGTTTTTTATTTTATTATTAAAACAACTTTTTTCATTATACATAATTGACATAAACAGGTTTTCCGTAATCAATATCTTAGGCACCATAAATTATCAAAATTTACTAATTTTTAAAATTGTAGAGAAACATTCGAGGTTTATCTTTTCCGTTAATCAATTTATTCACAATAAACTTTAAGTACTATTTTTCATTAAATTGTCGTCTTTTTTGTAGACAAATCTTCTTGTATTCTGTCAACCCTCTTTTGCATTCAATCTACCTCTCCGGTAGAACCAATAGGAAGGGAAGTGGAAAGTTTGTCAGTAGTTAAAGGGTCACTGAGCATTTCCTAAGGTTAACTTAGCAGTCATTGTATTACTAGGTGTCAGAATAGTTTTAATTTATTTATACCCTGAGCTCGGTCACGTGTGTAGATCACGTGTACGAACACACCGATGTAATACGCATTCTCTTTATATGTAGGCGTAATGAGGATGTGACGTAGGATTGTTGACGTTTTGCGCCTTTATATTATTTGAGATTAAGTGAATTAACAGGGGTCCAGTAATGGGAAAACACCCATTTTGAAGCGAACCGCTTGTTTAAATATTAATCTTGTAAGTATTGTCTATTTTAAAATCATTATATCGTAAAGGTAAAGACAATCGAGACTTATAAATAAGGGACTGAAATTTTACAATAAACTACCAGACAAAACTAAACAAAAGACTAAGACAAATTGTTTTAAAGTCGTAAAAAATATTATTATCAACAACCGAAACCGAAACCGAAACCGAAACCGGCTAGTCAGTAGTTCGAAAGTACTTTTAATAAAACGCCTGTAACAGGCGCACGGAGCATGATAGAAAATGCATTTTCGTGAGTTCTTAGTTAAGTTCCTGCATTTATTTCTCACGGGATTTGATTTTTTAAAATTTAAACTTATTATTATATCATTTACATAGAATTATACATTTATATAATGTTGCTTTGACTGTCTAAGTAGGGTTATATATCCCGTTCTAAGATAGTCTAAAAAATATAAAAAACGTAGTGAAAATATAGTGAAAAACAAAGTATAAAACACAATTTAAATGTAGTAAAATATATAGTAAAAAACATATTAAAAACCCAGTAAAATACGTAGCAAATACAAAAATTGTAAGAAACATAGCAAAAGACATGGGAAAATATACACAAATTAACAGTTTAATGGTTAGTTATATTACTTGAGTTTGAATAATGGGAAGTGATCTTTCTAATATCCCACCCTTAAAAAACTTGCAAATAGCTTTTTAAAAAAACATTTGAAAATAAATATTTTTTTATAAAAGATACACATCACAAACTTTTTTATTTTAATTTGAAAATTGCTTTGAATTATACCATAAGTTTAAAAAAAAACTTAATTATTTTCCTTGAAATTTAATTTTTAAATACGTGTTACCACTGCGGACAAAACCGAGTCTGGAATGAATAGAATAATAAATAATTAGAATAGAATGTAATGTTTTATTCCAGAACCCTGGTCGAATGTTTTCGAATCGATGGCTGCTCTTAGGCAAAAATCCTTAAAAAAGGAAATCGAGTGCAGGTAAGCCCGCCACGTAGTATAGTGTAAATAAAATGATTCAGGTAAATTTTTAAATACTAGAACCTGTGTAGATGAGTTTTAAAAACACCTGGGGTTGTCAAAATGGCGCTATTAACCTGTAACCTACCTCTTTCATTGAACTAAACTGAAGCACTTAATCGCCTAGCTATGCAATATACGTACACTTGTTCGTGACCGTAATTCACGTAAACCCGCAGAGACGCAGACGGCTAAGCGCAAGCCTGAGATGACCATAATGTTTGCGGTCATAAACATGTCGCCGTTAATTTTGCGTCCAGGTGGGCACTAAATTGTTCCGTGGGGCGCAGCCCTGGAGCCCCCCAGAGTACAGGTCCCGCTAGTACAGTTTAATTGATACTATGACCGCAGCTAACTGCTTGATGCACGCCTGATTTACTGAGATCCCCGGCGGATTAATTCGCAAGGATAATGTTCTGCTAAAAGGGACAACCGATTTAGATATATTTATTGTCTCATCTCAGTCGGAGATTCATATATAATTAATTATTATATATGTAATTAATTATTCATGTTTAAAGCATTAACTTTATGGTCAAACTTTTTAATAAATGTTTGTAAAACTTTATTTAACCACTTACCGATTTTTTATGTCTACCGGTTTCAAAACGTACTGGTCTCTTCGTCAGGTACGTCACTACACCTACATGCAAATACTAAAATACACTTTTACCTTTACCGCCACTATAGCGTACACTAGTATTTTTAACAAAATACATAAATTACAAGTCAACCCCCCCCATCATACACGCATTCTGCGACAAATCGCTGAGTATTATATTAACCTAATTTGAGTTCATATTCGAACATGGTGGTGTTTGCATCTCCTTTAACTCTGCATGTAATTGGTGAATTTATTCGTAAATACGATGCATACTTCGGTGACAGTTAAGACGAAGAGACGGTTACGTCTCGAAACCGGTAGATATAAAAAGTCAGTAAGTGGGTAAATATTTGTATTTACTGACATAAATTATACATAATTCACCTGAACACAGATCATAAAATAAAACATTTATACGTATTATAGATGTATATCTCCATATTCACTTATTTACACACGTCATCAACGGCGTTATTTACATATTAAAAAGTATAAGTAAAGATAGTAAAGAAATCGAGGAAACGTGAATGTTTGCAAAACGGCGAAGTAAAATAAGGTACAGTTAAAAATTCGCACATATTCTTTATATATATAATTCCTCTGTACGTGTGATGTCACCGTACTCCTCGTAAACGGCTTAACCGATTTACGTGCGGTTTTTAGAGAAATATAGATCTTTAGGCTGTGCGTGTTCGTAGATATTAAAATGTTCAATCGAATATGTAAAAAAAAAGTTAGGAGCATAAATGTTTTATTCATCGATCTACCAGGGTTACATTCGAGGAGAATGCATTTGCAAAAAAATTACAAAGATGTTGTTTTTTTGCATTTAAAAAAAGTTTGTTTTTGAATGTTTACAAACAGCATTTGTTTTTTGTGGATCTCAATCAGATTCTTTCCTTATAATTTCTACCCATTTATTACTTAGATTTTTGCTAACACTAAAATATTATTAAATTCAATATTAAAAATCGTATTTCTACATAAGTACACCACTTTGTTGGCGAGACGACTGGAGTTTGACGTTTACAAAAAGAATGCCATATTTGAAAAAATATTTATTTTATGTTTTGGAATTCAACCATAAACAAGTACCTACTTAAATTAAATATTTTTTTAATATCAATAATTTTTAGTTTTGGAATTTAATCACAAACAAGTACCTAGATAAAAAGTATTTTTCCAAGATGATAGCAGGCAAGCCAACGTTTGGGCAGGACAGCGTCAGTCGGGTCTGCTAGTTTGAATATATATCTTTCTATAACTAGGCGGATGAATAATACGTTTCGGTGTATGAAATAGAACTAGAACCCTGAACAAATGTTTTCGACTCGATAGCTGCTTGTTGTGTAGTGGTTGGAGTGTTCGCCTACCATTCTTGAAGTCCTAGGTTTGATTAATGACAGGGTGGACGTAAAATATTAATTTTAAAGATTGTTAAAACTGCAATTTTTCATTCTTTATGGTCTGGCACATGAAGTGTAGGACTGATCACCTTACCTTCATGTAGCAGGTGATTCAAATACGCTGAATTTAGTTTACAAATACAGTGCCCCGTGCACTACTGGGTGCGGAAAGGGAAGTGATGATGCGCTAAAATGTTTCCTTCTATGTTGTAATATGGGGGTGAAATCCAGTCCTTGTCTACGAAATTTGGACAATCTGAAAATATTGTTGACTTTATCAACAGATTCAAGAGAAGTAAATTAAAAGAAAAAATTTGCCAATAAAGTATTTAGTATGTAGGTGGAATATTTCAGTGAGATGAATCTCATTCGCATCAAAAGATATTTCATCTCTTTAACTTGACAAAAATTAACAGATGAGAGAATTGAAGAAATATGGATCTTACACAATGTGTAAAGTGGCTACTTAAACTGAATTACGAATCTGAATTTCGAAGTTAACTATTATTTTTATAATATTATGGCCATCTCTCTTCAATCCGTGCCTCATGTCTGAGGATGGTGATTACGCCTGACTCCAGGCATAACACGTCTGTTACCATCTGGAACTGTCTTGTGCTCTTCTATAGGCATTCGTCAGTGATGATTCTGATAATTCAGTGACTGTGCCGCTCCATCTTGTCGGTTGACGTCCACGCGACCTTGTCCCTTCGACACATCCCAGGAGAATAGTTTTCTCCAAACTATTAGAGTTACCCCTGGAAATGGCCACATTAGGAGCATAATAAAAAAGGCTTTCTCAATCTCTATACTAATGTTTTCATTTCAATGTAATCTAATTGATGATGATAAATAAAGTGTTTACATAAACAAATGTAAATAACATCAATATCAAACAATATCCCACAAAATGCACAAGAAGTTGTCCATGTTTTGGCGGGGTATTTCGTTTTATTTCGTACTTTTTGCCTTAACATATTTCTAATGTAAAATTTTGTGTCTAGATATCAAACATTAAATAATAATTAGTAAATATAAATGATTGGTCGACCTGTTCACAAAAATTTATTAATGACTGAAAAGAGGACTAAAGTGCTTACTTTATTTTTACTTTGCCTTCTTAAATTTGATTAAAAATCTGCAGTCAATAAAACCGAGTCTTAAAAATCTACGGTAAGTCAATAAAAAGTTACACTTGGTTATGTTGAATTATTCTGACGCCTCCCATTATCAATTTCTCGTGTTAACGCTCTTGTTTAACAGTGGGCGAGTATCGGGCGGTGGCGGCGCTTAATATTTAGAAGAAAAGTTTGGCGTAGCGCTAAGGGCGCAACACCCCCGCCATGAATACTTAATGCGGCGACTAACCGCCTATTCTCGGCCGCCCCTGACGAGCGGGAACAGATGCCGGCAAGGGGATCTTTCATACGTGAAAATATACCTGCGGCATTATAAAAACACATTATATTACAACTACTTAACGCGAAGTCAGATAAACTTGTAAGTGTCTAGCGGAGGTATCCTTTAAATTTATGGTGGAGTCTTTTCGTTTGTACATCTGAGAATGTTTAAATCTACAAAATTTGGTACCAACGTATTTTGCCTATAAACAAATGAAGAGTTTATTCCCGTCATAAGCAAAAAGGCAGTTATTTGTAAAAGTTGTATTTAAATATTGAATACTTATAAGTATTTATTAACATCACGTAAATCAAAAATAAATACAACTAATCATTAATAATAAAAAATAACTGCAAATACACAGTACCTTAATTGTTTATAAAGCGTAAAACCTGGGTATGTCATATCTGCACTGAATTTTTGTTATTAATCTCAAAATATTGTATTAATGCTTAAAAAAACTTTATTTTTAATGGTTTTTCGTGATGTAACAAATTATTTACTGATCATTGCTCAATATCAAATTGTTTGGTGTTTTTAATTTAATTTTTATTTTTTTATTCATTTTGTGATTTTTTAAAACATTATTTTGTTATTTTATTTATTTATTTATCTAGCTGTGTTGTTTTCAATTTTAACATTATGCTCGTAAAAATGAATTAATTTTAAAGACTTTCATTAGTGGAAAAATATTTTATATGAATTGTATCAGTGTCCCAGAAATTTCATTCCTTTCATTCTTGACCACATGTCAAATGACGTGTAAACAAGAAAGACACATAAATAATTGTTACCTTATTAGTTTTCACATGAAAATATAAATCAACGCAATGTTCTTTTTGTAAAGATTAGCTTTTTTATGATTTACTCAAATATTTAAATTTTGGAGCCATTTTTTTAGTAGTAAATAACTCTGTTGGAAAATGGAAAACGAGTTGTGGTAGGGCAGGGTTCGAACCTCGGACCCACTGCTCCGGGATCCGCAATACTACCCACGAGACCACAACCCGTCTTTTTTTACGTCTGCTTCCTTTTTTGGAGAAAGATACATAACTTTTAGTAGTTACTAGTTTTTATAAATTTTCACCGAATTCTAAATAATTTGATTCAAAATTTCCATATAAATAATGCAATAAACGCTTAAAACATCTTGCTAATGTGTTACATATTTTCAATCGATGGGAGAAAAGTTTTAATATATTCATGTATCAATACATATTTACATCGTATTCCTTTAATTTGTCTAAGAAAAGGGACCATTGCTGGAGACTGCTGCCGAGATATTGCATAGATTTATATACTATTAAGCGTATCGTCCAGATGTTTATTGAAATGTATGTATATGTAGTAATTTTTATTTTTGGTTTTGTTTAATAATATGTATGCTTTCAATTTCCATTATGTTGTATTCTAACTCAACACAGGGCTCTTGGCCTCATAAAGTTAGGGATACGGTATTATTTTTTTGTAATATATGTATTTGTGTAAATAAAACAATTGAAATAAAAAAAAGTAAACCTACAGTATAAATTGTGTTAAGATATCCATGTTTTTTTACATCATAATTCCGAGTTATTTATAGATTTAAATTCAAGACATTTTTGAAAAATAATTCCAGCATTCTTTAAAATTTTATCTCTCTTTTTCA
The DNA here is from genome assembly GCF_059751315.1 of Micrasema longulum. Classification (NCBI taxonomy): domain Eukaryota; kingdom Metazoa; phylum Arthropoda; class Insecta; order Trichoptera; family Brachycentridae; genus Micrasema; species Micrasema longulum. The sequence goes on from NW_028277544.1 coordinate 899,961, forward strand.
AAGTAAATAATCCTAGCTAAGTTTCAAGCCTCACGTTTCTCTGATCGGGTTTGTTAGAAGCGTCTAAACGACCGGACCCTTCCTTTAAGACCGGGGAGAACAAAATAAAGGACACTAAAGCAGGTGCATGCAAACTAAGAAATTAAAAATGTAAGACAATGCTTGTTTCTAATGATGGTTGTGCCTTTTGTCCTATGGGCCGGGGTTAAAGCAGGCGGAATGTTTAACATTATCGTAACATCTCGCTAAGATCTCCCGCATTAGCCAGAGGCAAGTTACCTTATATGTGTAACCTGAGGTGTGATTCACAATGCTTCATACCTACAAGGACGGAAAATAAAACGATATTATTTTAACCAGTTTTTAAAAATACGAATTTAACGTAAGACTACGTTTTGGTTGTCACTTTTAAGCATTGATTGCGCGCGTTTCAAAAACAGAAATTCGCTTTTTTTGTTATTTCAAGTTGATCATTGAATATGGTTTGATAACATTATTAAATTGATTTTATCTACCATTTTTATCACTTTAGCGATATCTTTAAGATTGGTCAGTGGTTATTCTCAATTAAGGATTTAAGTTTTATACGAGTTTTATTTCTTTAATAATTTTTTTTTAATGTTTATTTTTCAAAAATATTTATAACTCGTCAGCAGGTTCTTGTAAATTACATCAATTATTTACACCTACCTACATTAACAATAATTTTACTTGAAAAACATTAGATATTACATTATGAAAAATTAAAAACTATCACTGATACAAAAAACTTTTTTCTAATAAGCATAATTTGAGCAAACGTCTCACTCCTGTATTTAACTCAGTATTTTTAATATTGTTTGGTAACATGTTTAATATTTTAGGTATACTGTATTGCAGTGTTCTTTTACCATATTTATTGCAATATCTAGGAACAGCTAGCCCTTCCATACTAGTAAACCTGGTGTTGTAATCATGTACCAACTTGGGTTTATACTCGGAGTGCGACGCATGCTGACAAATTAATTTGTACCAAAGTAGAGCCCTAACAGATAATTTATTTACATAAACTTCTAGCAGGAATTTTCACTAATAAACATGAACATTAGGTTCATGTGGGCTTTTTGAAACATTTTTGAACATACTCGATTATGATGGCTTTTAAACATCTGAACCGATTAAGATCCATGACACAAACTTACGGGCCGCTGACACTAGGTATATTTTGTTCTTACATAGTCCCACATCCCACCGTATATTTATTTTAAAGAAAGATTCAAATCGACGTGCATCCAGCTCAAAGTATTTCTCAGAACTGACAAATAAATTAATATGTTGTAAGAATTATGTTCAAACGCCCAAGGCACACTGAGCCAAAGCTTGCAAAAAAATGAAACAGGCGACTCCAGCGTTACGACTTTTTTTTTGCAGAATGATGATTTTAATGCATTAAGAGTAAGTACTATTTAACTTTTTTTAACTGGGATTGTGAAATTATTTTTTTTAAATGTCTGTAACAGGCGTACGGAGCATGACAGAAAAAGCATTTTGGACAGTTTTCAAGTAAGTTCTTGCATTTATTCCTCATGGTATTAAAAAAAATAATTTAGATTTCAATATAAGATCTTACTATCCGTATATAATTGGCAGTTCGATCATCAGTATTATTGCATCTGTTGGAAAGATGAAAATTAATGTTTCGTATATCTGACCCTTAAAATGATTTTTAACGGAAACTTTTGTGAGATTTTCCCCTAGCTTGAAATTTTTTTTTTGAACCGTGTAAATAATTTAATCATGTCAAAAAATATAACGAATAATATTTAAGAAATTTAGTCATACATTTAAGGTATGACGGTAGGTTATCGTACATTTAAGTAGTAGTGTTGGTCGGTGATCCCACCGTGCAGAGCGCGGGCGCGCGGGCGCGCGTGCGGGTGCGGCTCAGCGCGACTATTTGGTTCTCCAACTACCAAGTAGAATAGTTAAGGTGCACTTTAATGACGCTGTTTAGATTCACCGTGTTAGTAGGGAAGATTAGTACAACGCAAGTTTGGCGCATTGTGTTTTGTCTCTTTGTGAGGGACGCTTAAGTCGCCGCCAGATTCGCGGCAATGTGGATGGAGGGATTACCTACGTTCGAAGTTTTAAAGGCTACAACACTGCGAATAATATTTATTCCTTTGTTACGGGTGTTTGTCTGTGCATAATTATTATTTAAACAAAACTTTTCTCGCAATAATCAAAACAAGGAATTAACAATGCTTTGTTTATATGTTCTAAATAGTAAGCCGGCCAAAGTTACATAAATGTCTCACTTTCCTATCATTAGTATGATAATAAGTGTTTTTCTGTTTCACAATCAAATGAAGAAGCAAGTTGATCTACTGTTGTGTCGATTTAAATTTTAAAACTAAATTATTGTTACTAAGGTTCAGTCCAAATATAAAAAGCCAACCAATAAAGCAAGCCAATAAATAAACCATCAGTATTGAAAAGAAATTAAAAAGTTTGGTTGACAGACATTGGAAGTAAGGAATCGGAGAATTTATTGAGGATAGTAATCTAAATATTATGTTATCCCATTGGATCATATATAAATTTATTGTATTTTTGCATGTGCATATATATTGTGGATGTATGTGTGTATGAATGACGTATGTATGCTTTATATTTATATATTTAATTGTATTTTTACATTTAATGTAAACTGTAATTTTTTTTTCTTTTCTTCTCTTTTGGGCTATAACTCTTTTTTTATTTCTTCAATATTGTTTTTATTTATAGGAAACATATTAAAAAAACCGTATTTGCCGCAACAAATCGGTTTCTTAGAACAGGCATTTGCCCATATAGGAACCGATTGCAACATTAGGCGTATTAATATTTCTGGCTGGCCGGCCCTTCATATACTGAGCCTACTCCTAGTACAAGCAGAATTTGCCAGAGTGTTTTTTGTGCCATTTTTGTAACATTGTATGTATAAACTAACAAATAAATAATAATAATAAATGAATAATAGAATTAAGGATAAAAATTCATGATACAAATTGTAACACGCTTATCGGCTGTAAATACTATCATCATCTGGAATGTGTACAAGACATAAAATATTAAGGCATTTTTATTGACGCACACCTTAACTGGAGAAAACATATTAATTATTGAAAAGGTAAAGTGAGGAAACTAATCTATATCTTTATAACACTGCGTAATATATTGTCCATTGTAGATACAACGGTTTGTGCAGCTCTGTTTTGGGCTACGGTTATATTTGTTGGGGAGGAGCTGCCAAGACTATTCTTGATCCCTTGGTTAAGGTACATAAATCAGTATGAAGGATAATATTGCAAAAACCGTACAATCATCCGAGTGAAGGCCTTTTTCTGAGACGTCCTTGACTTGAGACAAATTTACATACGGAAAGTTTTACTCGACATTCACAAAAAATGGAGCTCTCAGATGATTGTGAGTCATGAGCACTCAACCAGGAGTACAGTAAGAAACGATTTGGTGATTACAATAGCACGTAAGCGGTATTCCAAAAATCATTTCTGTATAACTATATAACCTGATTTCGTGTGTTTGGAAATCTAATAAACCAGCAGTATTGGAAAAGAGAATTATGATTTGTTTGACAGATATTGGAAGAAAAGAATCAGAAAATTTATCAAGATAGTGATCTAAATATTATGCACTTTCATTGAATCTTTTAAAAAGCTTTTAAATTTTTTAAATATATTTTGTTTTCTCCTAGCGCCGGATTTCGACAAGTTTTCCTCTTCTTGAATCAAATGCTGACCTAAGAGTAGATTTTCTTTGACATATATTTTCCCTAATACAAAGGTCCGATAGGTATTTTGGAGCCATTTCATGAAGGGATTTGAACACTGTCAAGCACAACTTGTATTTTACTCTCTCTGGGCTTTTTAACCAGTGAAAATCTCGAAGATGTTGTGAGATGTGAGAATATTTTTTCACTTCCGTAATAAGCCTTGCTGCTTGAGTTAGAAAAGAAAGAGGAATTTTGGATGGGTTTCAAGAGAGTGCTTTGAGAATAAGAACGAAGAGATCAACCATGAACTGATAAGCGTTGATTTTTTTTACGGAGGAATATAGGAGCTTTAGGACTATGAAGTACATTGAACAGAAGTGAGAAGGAGTGATAGTCTCTCCGCTGTCTAATTTTGAGCCATTTCAGTTGCCTAAGATGATATTTTATGAGAGCCACGCCAGAGCATAAAATGCGTAATTGAGAGTAAACTAGTGTATAGGTTGGATTTACTATATGATTTGCGAGATTTTGGATGCACGTAAACTGTATTTTGAAACAATTTATTATTAGTAAAAAGTAGCACGTAAGTTAACAGTTGGTGATAATGTATTATTTTGGTTGTGTCAAAAGACGAACTCGGTAAATCATGGTTTTAAAAAGGATTTTGTCAACTTGGAACTGCAAGCCAGCGGATAAGAATTTGGATTAAGAATGGATTTAGCAAAACACAGTGCAGTTTGTTTCACTTACCGCTGTATTTCTCACCAACTTGATTAATGAATCTTTTTATCCAAAAAACCGAAATTTAACTCACGTGCAGGAAATTATAGGATATTTTGGATTTCTAAATATTAAAAAAAAGAACCCCTCGATTGTGTACTTAATCATTTACTGTACAACAAAATTATTTTTAACCATATTCTGCTGCATGAAAAATAGTCATATTCATTAACACGCCATAAAAGTAGATTGGTGAGATTTGATTTAAAAAATATAAAAAATCCTAAAATAAACTAATTTAATTAAGCTAGATACAAGCATATAAAAAGTTCACAAGTTGGTACAAAATGAATTTAAAGTTTATAATAAGCTTATAGTGACACAATCAGAAACGACTTTTGCCTATGAACTTGCCCCAACTCATAAAAAAATATTGATGAAAAGTTCTCAATTTTAAATAACAGTGAAACTGCA